>NC_071551.1:6543062-6708868 GCF_026979565.1 Vidua chalybeata
GGTTATTTTGGGCTGGGTCAGTGTTTATTTTGGGTTATTTTGGGTTATTTTGGGTCAGTGCTGTTTTGGGTTCTTTGGGTCATTTTGGGTTGGGGTTATTTTGGGTCAGTGCTGTTTTGGGTTATTTTGGGTTATTCTGGGCCGGGGTTATTTGGGTCAGTGTTATTTTGGGTTCTTTGGGTTATTTTGGGTTGGGGTTATTTTGGGTCAGTGCTGTTTTGGGTTCTTTGGGTTTTTTTTGGGCTGGGTCAGTGCTGTTTTGGGTTATTTTGGGCTGGGGTTATTTTGGGTTATTTTGGGTTATTTTGGGCTGGGGTTATTTTGGGTTATTTTGGGTTATTTTGGGTTCTTTGGGGTCATTCCGGGCCGGGGGCCGGGGGCGGTGCCCCGCGCCGCCCCAGCGCTGCCCGTGCCCAGCTGGACCAGCTGGTGATCGCCGCGGCCGTGGAGAAGCGCGAGATGGAGCACAAGCACGCGCTGATCCAGCAGAGGGTGAGCCCCGGCCCGCGGGAATCCCGGGAATGCCGGGAATGCCGCGTGAACCTGGGAATGATTCCTGATGTCCCTGGGAATCCCGGGAATGCTGCGTGTCCCTGGGAATGCCGCGTGAACCTGGGAATGATTCCTGATGTCCCTGGGAATCCCGGGAATGCTGCGTGTCCCTGGGAATGCCGCGTGAACCTGGGAATGATTCCTGATGTCCCTGGGAATGCCGGGAATGCCGTGTGTCCCTGGGAATGCTGCGTGAACCTGGGAATGCTGTGTGAACCTGGGAATGCCGCGTGTCCCTGGGAATGCTGCGTGAACCTGGGAATGCTGCGTGAACCTGGGAATGCTGGGTGTCCCTGGGAATGCCGCGTGTCCCTGGGAATGATTCCTGATTTCCCTGGGAATTCCGGGAATGCTGCATGTCCCTGGGAATGATTCCTGATGTCCCTGGGAATGCCGCGTGTCCCTGGGAATTCCGGGAATGCTGCGTGTCCCTGGGAATGCTGCGTGTCCCTGGGAATGATTCCTGATGTCCCTGGGAATTCCGGGAATGCCGCGTGTCCCTGGGAATGATTCCTGATTTCCCTGGGAATTCCGGGAATTCCGGGAATGCCGCATGTCCCTGGGAATGCCGCATGTCCCTGGGAATTCTGCGTGTCCCTGGGAATGATTCCTGATTTCCCTGAGCTTCCTGGGAATGCTGGGAATGCTGGATGTCCCTGGGAATTCCTGGGAATGCTGTGTGTCCCTGGGAATGATTCCTGATTTCCCTGAGCTTCCTGGGAATGCTGGGAATGCTGGATGTCCCTGGGAATTCCTGGGAATGCTGTGTGTCCCTGGGAATTCCTGGGAATGCTGTGTGTCCCTGGGAATTCCTGATTTCCCTGAGCTTCCTGGGAATGCTGCGTGTCCCTGGGAATGCTGCGTGTCCCTGGGAATGCTGCGTGTCCCTGGGAATTCCGGGAATGCCGCGTGTCCCTGGGAATGATTCCTGATGTCTCTGGGAATTCCAGGAATGCTGCATGTCCCTGGGAATTCTTGATTTCCCTGGGAATGCTGCATGTCCCTGGGAATTCTTGATTTCCCTGGGAATGCTGCATGTCCCTGGGAATTCCTGATTTCCCTGGGAATGCTGGATGTCCCTGGGAATTCCTGATTTCCCTGGGAATTCCTGATTTCCCTGAGCTTCCTGGGAATGCTGGATTTCCCTGGAAATTCTGGATTTTCCCTGATTTTCTGGAAATCCCAGGTTTTCCTGAGCTTCCTGGAAAAATCTGGATTTCCTGGAAATTCTGGATTTTCCTGATTTCCCTGGAAATCTTGGATTTCCCTGACCTTCCTGAAAAGTTCTGGATTTCCCTGGAAATTCTGGATTTTCCTGATTTTCTGGAAATTCCGGATTTTCCTGATTTCCCTGGAAATTCCAGATTTTCCTGACTTTTCTGGAAATTCCTGGCTTTCCTGACTTTCCTGAAAAATTCAGGATTTCCCTGGAAATTCCGGATTTTCCTGGAAATTCTGGAAATTCCTGAGTTTCCTGGAAAATCTGGATTTTCCTGACTTTCCTGGATGTCCCTGAGAGCTCCGTGGCTGTTGGGCAGCTCCAGCTGCTTGTTTATTATTTAATATTAATATTAAATATTATTATTTAATATTAATATTAAACCACAATTTTAGACTATTATTATTATTATTATTATTACTATTATTATTATTACTATCATTATTATTACTATTCTATTATAGTATATTATTTTTACTATTCTATTATTATTCTATTATTATATTTTCTATAATAATTATCCTATACTAAATTGAAATAATAAATTATTATCTAATTAATTAATACAGTATTAATTTATTGAGACTAGAGTTTTAGAACTTTAAAACACAATTTAAACAGAATAAACTCTGGTTTATCCTCAGAGCAGACCCTGAGGCGTCTCAGGTCTCCCACCCTTGGCGAGGATTCCCAGCCTGGAGGGTGGAAGAATTCATTCGAATAATATTAATAATAATGAGAATTAATGATAATGAATTATATTAATGATGGTAAGAAAGGGAAGGATCTGATTGGTTTTTCTTTGCCTCCTCTTGCCCCGGCGCCGCTGCCTGGCCCTGCAGACCCTGCTGCAGGTGAGTGCCCGCCTGGGCCGGGCTCTGTTAGGCCAGCTTAAACCACCTAGGCCGGGCTCTGTTAGGTTAGGCCAGCTTAAACCACCTAGGCCGGGCTCTGTTAGGTTAGGCCAGCTTAAACCACCTAGGCCGGGCTCTGTTAGGCCAGCTTAAACCACCTAGGCCGGGCTCTGTTAGGTTAGGCCAGCTTAAACCACCTAGGCCGGGCTCTGTTAGGTTAGGTCAGCTTAAACCACCTAGGCCGGGCTCTGTTAGGTTAGGCCAGCTTAAACCACCTAGGCCGGGCTCTGTTAGGTTAGGCCAGCTTAAACCACCTAGGCCGGGCTCTGTTAGGCCAGCTTAAACACCTAGGCCGGGCTCTGTTAGGTTAGGCCAGCTTAAACCACCCAAGCCAGGCTCTGTTAGGCCAGCTTAAACCACATAGGCTGGGCTCTGTTAGACCAGCTTAAACCACCCAAGCCAGGCTCAGTCAGGTTAGGTCAGCTTAAACCACCTAAGCTGGGCTCAGTTAGGCTGGGCCAGGTTGAGCCACCTAAGCCCGGCTCTGTTAGGTTAGGCCAGGTTGAGCCACTTAAACCGGGCTCAGTCAGGCTAGGCCAGGTTAAACCACCTAAGCCAGGCTCAGTCAGGTTAGGCCAGGTTAAACCACCTAAGCCGGGCTCAGTTAGGCTGGGCGAGGTCCTGCCCTGCTCCCGGCTCTCCCCTCCCTGCCAGCTGTATGGTAATTATGGTAATTATGGTAATTATGGTGATTAATTATGGTAATTAACCCAGCTCTGAGCTGAGTCCCCAAAAGGGAGGAAGAGGAAAAGGAGGAGTAAAGGAAAAAGGGCTGAGACCCCAAAACCCTAAATCCCTGAAACCCCAAAAGGGAGGAGGAGGAGTAAAGGAAAAAGGGCTGAGACCCCAAATCCCTGAAACCCCAAAACCCCAAAAGGGAGGAGGAGGAGTAAAGGAAAAAGGGCTGAGACCCCCGAATCCCCAAAACCCCAAAACCCCAAAACCCCAAATGGATGAGGAGGAGGAGGAGGAGTAAAAGAAAAAGAGCTGAGACCCCGAAACCCCAAATCTCCTAATCCCCAAAAGGGAGGAGGAGTAAAGGAAAAGGGGCTGAGACCCCAAATCCCCAGTGGTTCCCTGGCAGCCCCAGGACGCCGCTCCCGGAGCGGGGACAGGGCTGGAGCCCTTCCCTTCCCTTCCCTTCCCTTCCCTTCCCTTCCCTTCCTTCCCTTCCCTTCCCTTCCCTTCCCTTCCCTTCCCTCCCTTCCCTTCCCTTCCCTTCCTTCCCTTCCCTTCCCTTCCCTTCCCTTCCCTCCCTTCCCTTCCCTTCCCTTCCCTCCCTTCCCTTCCCTTCCCTTCCCTTCCCTTCCCTTCCCTTCCCTTCCCTTCCCTCCCTTCCCTTCCCTTCCCTTCCCTTCCCTTCCCTTCCTTCCCTTCCCTTCCCTTCCCTTCCCTTCCCTTCCCTTCCCTTCCCTTCCCTTCCCTTCCCTTCCCTTCCCTTCCCTTCCCTTCCCTTCCCTTCCCTTCCCTTCCCTTCCCTTCCCTTCCCTTCCCTTCCCTTCCCTTCCCTTCCCTTCCCTTCCCTTCCCCCAGAAATCCTGCCCCAAAACTTTGGGATTTTGGCAGATTTCTCTCTCTTTTTCACATTCTGTTAATCCATCTCCACCCTGATCCCAGAAATCCTGGCAGAGTCACAAATCCTGCCCCAAAACTTTGGGATTTTGGCAGATTTGTCCCTTTTTCTTCTTTTATTAATCCATCCACCCCGATCTCAGAAATCCTGGCAGAGTCACAAATCCTGCCCCAAAAATTTGGGATTTTGGCAGATTTCTCTCTTTTTCTTGCTTTATTAATCCATCTCCACCCTGATCCCAGAAATCCTCCCCAAACTTTGGGATTTGTCAGATTTTTGGATGTTTTATTAATCCCTCTCCCCCCTGATCCCAGAAATCCTGCCCAAAACTTTGGGATTTTGGCAGATTTATCCCTTTTTCTTCTTTTATTAATCCCTGTCCCCCCTGATCCCAGAAATCCTGTCCAAAACTTTGGGATTTTGGCAGATTTATCCCTTTTTCTTGCTTTATTAATCCATCTCCACCCCGATCCCAGAAATCCTGTTAAGAGTCACAAATCCTCCCCAAAACTTTGGGATTTTGTCAGATTTTTGGATGTTTTATTAATCCATCTCCACCCCGATCTCAGAAATCCTGGCAGAGTCACAAATCCTGCCCAGAACTTTGGGATTTGTCAGATTTTTGGATGTTTTATGAATCCCTCTCCCCCCTGATCCCAGAAATCCTCCCCAAACTTTGGGATTTGTCAGATTTTTGGATGTTTTATTAATCCCTCTCCCCCCCGATCCCAGAAATCCTGTTAGAGTCACAAATCCTCCCCAAATCTTCGGGAATTGTCAGATTTTTGGATGTTTTATTAATCCCTCTCCACCCTGATCCCAGAAATCCTGCCCAAATCTTTGGGATTTGTCAGATTTTAGATGTTTTATTAATCCATCTCCACTCCAATCCCAGAAATCCTCCCCAAATCTTCGGGATTTTGTCAGATTTTTGGATGTTTTATTCATCCCTCTCCACCCTGATCCCAGAAATCCTGCCCAAATCTTTGGGATTTGTCAGATTTTTGGATGTTTTATTCATCCCTCTCCCCCCCCGATCCCAGAAATCCTCCCCAAAACCTTGGGATTTTGTCAGATTTTTGGATGTTTTATGAATCCATCTCCACTCCAATCCCAGAAATCCTCCCCAAACTTTGGGATTTGTCAGATTTTTGGATGTTTTATTAATCCATCTCCCCCCCGATCCCAGAAATCCTGTTAGAGTCACAAATCCTGCCCAAATCTTCGGGAATTGTCAGATTTTTGGATGTTTTATTAATCCCTCTCCACCCTGATCCCAGAAATCCTGCCCAAATCTTTGGGATTTGTCAGATTTTAGATGTTTTATTAATCCCTCTCCACCCTGATCCCAGAAATCCTGCCCAAATCTTTGGGATTTGTCAGATTTTAGATGTTTTATTAATCCATCTCCACTCCAATCCCAGAAATCCTCCCCAAATCTTCGGGATTTTGTCAGATTTTTGGATGTTTTATTCATCCCTCTCCACCCTGATCCCAGAAATCCTGCCCAAATCTTTGGGATTTGTCAGATTTTTGGATGTTTTATGAATCCCTCTCCCCCCCGATCCCAGAAATCCTGCCCAAATCTTTGGGATTTGTCAGATTTTAGATGTTTTATTAATCCATCTCCACTCCAATCCCAGAAATCCTCCCCAAACTTCGGGAATTGTCAGATTTTTGGATGTTTTATGAATCCCTCTCCACCCTGATCCCAGAAATCCTGCCCAAATCTTTGGGAATTGTCAGATTTTTGGATGTTTTATTCATCCCTCTCCTCCCTGATCCCAGAAATCCTGTTAGAGTCACAAATCCTGCCCAAATCTTTGGGATTTGTCAGATTTTTGGATGTTTTATGAATCCCTCTCCCCCCCGATCCCAGAAATCCTCCCCAAACTTTGGGATTTGTCAGATTTTTGGATGTTTTATTCATCCCTCTCCCCCCCGATCCCAGAAATCCTCCCCAAAACCTTGGGATTTTGTCAGATTTTTGGATGTTTTATGAATCCATCTCCACTCCAATCCCAGAAATCCTCCCCAAACTTTGGGATTTGTCAGATTTTTGGATGTTTTATTAATCCCTCTCCCCCCCGATCCCAGAAATCCTGTTAGAGTCACAAATCCTGCCCAAATCTTCGGGAATTGTCAGATTTTTGGATGTTTTATGAATCCATCTCCACTCCAATCCCAGAAATCCTCCCCAAACTTTGGGATTTGGCAGATTTTTGGATGTTTTATTAATCCATCTCCACTCCAATCCCAGAAATCCTCCCCAAACTTCGGGAATTGTCAGATTTTTGGATGTTTTATTCATCCCTCTCCCCCCCGATCCCAGAGCTGCTGCCTGAGTCCCTTTCCTTTCTCCAGGACTTCTCCTGCGAGGAGCCCAAGGTGGAATTCAACGTGGATGCTCCCAGCGGGGTGGTGATGGAAGGTTACCTGTTCAAGAGAGCCAGCAACGCCTTCAAAACGTGGAACAGGTCAGGGAAAATCCCCGCTCCACCTGGGCTGCAGGTCACACATGGGTCACAAATGAAAGAGAATTAAAAGAAATAAATCAATGAAAAAAGTCATTAAAATCATTAAAGTGAGGTCGCTTTGAGAGGGGGTTATTGGGGAATTTTAGTGATTTTTGCAATGAAATCGTGACCAGGATCCTTCCCTGCTTATTCAACAAATAAACAAATAAAATATAATAAATAATTCAAATTAGGTCAGTTTGAGAGGGTTTTCTTTGGGAATTTTAGTGATTTTTGCAATGAAATCGTGACCAGGATCCTTCCCTGCTTATTCAACAAATAAATAAATTAATTTAATTAAAGAAATAATTAAAATCATTAAAATTAGGTCAGTTTGAGAGGGTTTGCTTTGGGAATTTTAGTGATTTTTGCAATGAAATCGTGACCAGGATCCTTCCCTGCTTATTCAAGAAATAAATAAATTAATTAAATTAAATAAGTCATTAAAATCATTAAAATTAAGTCGGTTTGAGAGGGTTTTTTGGGGAATTTTAGTGATTTTTGCAATGAAATCATGACCAGGTTCCTTCCCTGCTTATTCAACAAATAAATAAATAAAATATAATAAATAATTCAAATTAGGTCAGTTTGAGAGGGGTTTTTTGGAATTTTAGTGATTTTTGCAATGAAATCGTGACCAGGATCCTTCCCTGCTTATTCAACAAATAAATAAATAAATAAAATTAAAGAAATAATTAAAATCATTAAAGTGAGGTCGGTTTGAGAGGGTTTTTTTGGGAATTTTAGTGCTTTTTGCAATGAAATCATGACCAGGATCCTTCCCTGCTTATTCAACAAATAAATAATTAAATTAAATAATTAAAATAATTGAAATTAAGTCGGTTTGAGAGGGTTTTTTTGGGAATTTTAGTGCTTTTTGCAATGAAATCATGACCAGGTTCCTTCCCTGCTTATTCAACAAATAAATAAATTAATTAAATTAAATAAATCATTAAAATGAGGTCAGTTTGAGAGGAGTTTTTCCTCCCTATTTCCCCTCCCCATTTTTCCCCCTTTTCCCCCCCTGTTTTTTCCCCTCATTTTTTCCCTCTGTTTTTCCTCTCCCATTTCCCCCCAATTTTTCCCCATAATTTTTTTCCCCTGTTTATTCCACTCCCATTTTTTCCCCCTCCCATTTTTCCCTCTGTTTTTTCCCCCATTTTTTTCCTCCCACCTTTTTTTCCCCCCCTGTTTTTTCCCCTCCCATTTTCCCTCTGTTTTTTCCTCTCCCATTTTTCCCTCTGTTTTTCCCCCATTCTTTTCCCCCCTGTTTTTCCCCCTCCCATTTTTCCCTCTGTTTTTTCCTCTCCCATTTTCCATCTGTTTTTTTCCCCCATTTTTTTCCTCCCACCTTTTCCCCCACCCTGTTTTTTCCCCTCCCATTTTTCCCTCTGTTTTTCCCCCATTCTTTTCCTCCCATTTTTTTCCCCTCCCATTTTTCCCTCTGTTTTTTCCCCTCCCATTTTCCCTCTGTTTTTTCCCCCATTTTTTTCTTCCCCCCTTTTTCCCCTCCCATTTTTCCCTCTGTTTTTCCCCCTCCCATTTTCCCTCTGTTTTTTCCCCTCCCATTTTTCCCTCTGTTTTTCCCCCATTTTTTTCCTCCCATTTTTTCCCCCTCCCATTTTCCCTCTGTTTTTTCCCCTCCCATTTTCCCTCTGTTTTTTCCCCCATTTTTTTCCTCCCATTTTTTCCCCCTCCCATTTTCCCTCTGTTTTTTCCCCTCCCATTTTCCCTCTGTTTTTTCCCCTCCCATTTTCCCTCTGTTTTTTCCCCCATTTTTTTTCTTCCCCCCTTTTTCCCCTCCCATTTTTCCCATGTTTTTCCCCCTTGTTTTTCCTCTTTTTTTATTTTTCCCACCTCCTGGGTGTCCATTTCCACCTGGATCCACCAGGGAGCCTGGGGGACAAGGAATGGCACCAAATTTCCCTGGAATTCCCTTCAAAGAGAAGGAATTTTTACCCAACCCCTTCAAAATCCCTCATTCCAAGCCTTTTTAAAGGGAACACCCCAATCTTTTGGGATTCATTTATTTCTTTTATCAATTAATATTTTTTACCCCAATCTTTTGGGATTCATTTATTTCTTTTATCAATTAATATTTTTTACCCCAATCTTTTGGGATTCATTTATTTTTTTTTATCAATTAATATTTTTTTACCCCAATCTTTTGGGATTCATTTATTTTTTTTTATCAATTAATATTTTTTTACCCCAATCTTTTGGGATTCATTTATTTTTTTTTATCAATTAATATTTTTTTACCCCAATCTTTTGGGATTCATTTATTTTTTTTTATCAATTAATATTTTTTTACCCCAATCTTTTGGGATTCATTTATTTTTTTTTATCAATTAATATTTTTTTTTCCATGCAAACTGTGCATAAAGCAGTCCGCTGAAGCGTTGAATTATTGAATTTATTGAATTTATTTGATTTATTGAATTTATTTTATTTATTGAATTTATTTGATTTATTGAATTTATTGAATTTATTTGATTTATTGAATTTATTGAATTTATTTGATTTATTGAATTTATTGGATTTATTGAATTTATTGAGTTTATTGGATTTATTGGATTTATTGAATTGATTGGATTTATTGAATTTATTGAATTTATTTTATTTATTGAATTTATTGAATTTATTGAATTGATTGGATTTATTGAATTTATTGAATTTAATTGATTTATTGAATTTATTGAATTTATTGAATGTATTTGATTTATTGGATTGATTGAATTTATTGAATTTATTTGATTTATTGAATTTATTGGATTTATTGAATTTATTGAATTTATTGAATTTATTGAATTTATTGAATTTATTGCATTTATTGCATTTATTTGATTTATTGAATTTATTTGATTTATTGAATTTATTGAATTTATTGGATTTATCGAATTTATTTGATTTATTGAATTTATTGAATTTATTTGATTTATTGAATTGATTGGATTTATTGAATTTATTGAATTTATTTGATTTATTGAATTTATTGAATTTATTTGATTTATTGAATTGATTGGATTGATTGGATTTATTGAATTGATTGAATTGATTGGATTTCTTGAATTTCTTGGATTTATTTATTCCAAAGCCTAATGAAAAGTTGAATTTGCAGTGGGGCAGTCCTGATGTCTGTCCGTGTGTCTGTCCCCCCTCAGGAGGTGGTTTTCCATCCAGAACAGCCAGCTGGTCTACCAGAAGAAGCTAAAGGTCAGTGAGGCCACCCCAGGTGACAGCAGGGGATTAACCAAGTGGTTCATTAACTAATTAATTAATTAGTTCATTAATTGCCTGGCTGGGGAATCCTGCAGGGAGAGGGGTGGCAGGAGCAGGGGAGGGACAGCAAGGCCACGAGTTGGAAAAAGGCAGCAAAGATTTATTAAATAATTATTTATTAATTATTCATTAAATATTTATTCATTGAATATGTATAGAATTAATTGATTATGAATGGAATTAATTGAATATGTATTTATTGAATAATTACTTATTAAGTAATTATTTGCCAACTGTTTATTTATTAAATAATTGCTGATTGAGTAGTTATTTCTTAATTCTTCCTTAGTAATGTGTTCATTATTTATTGTTTGTTTATTTATTCAATATTTTATGTGTGAAATAATTACTTATTAAGTAATTAAGGCCCCAGTAAAGGCTGTGACCCCACACGAATTCCCACAGAATCCCTCCCTGTGGCCCTGGGGTCACCTGGGGGGGGCTGGCTCTGATCCTGCCCTCGGCTTGGGCCAGAGGGGTTGGGGGGGTTTGGGGGTCTGGGGAGGCGTTTGGGGGGTTTGGAGAGGAATTTGGGGGGTTTGAGGGGTTTGGGGTGTTTGGAGTGGAATTTTGGGGGTTTGAGGGGTTTCGGGAGGGGTTTGGGGGGTTTGGAGTGGAATTTTGGGGGGTTTGAGGGGTTTGGGGAGGGGTTTGGGGGGTTTGGAGTGGAATTTTGGGGGGTTTGGGGAGGGGTTTGGGGGGTTTGGAGAGGAATTTTGGGGGTTTGAGGGGTTTGGGGAGGGGTTTGGGGGGTTTGGAGTGGAATTTTGGGGGGTTTGGGGTGTTTGGAGTGGAATTTTGGGGGGTTTGGGGAGGGGTTTGGGGTGTTTGGAGAGGAATTTTGGGGGGTTTGGGGGGGGTTTGAGGGGTTTGGGGAGGAGTTTTGGGGGATTTGGGCAAGGGGTTGAGCAGTTTTGGGGGATTTGGGATGGAGTTTGGAGGTTTGGGGAGGGGTTTGTGGGGGGTGGGGAGGGGTTTGAGGCAGGAGGGACTTTGGAGATTTTGGGAAGGAATTTGGAGATTTTGGGAAGGAATTTGTAGGGTTTGGGCGGGAGGGACTTTGGAGATTTTGGGAAGGAATTTGGAGATTTTGGGAAGGAATTTGCAGGGTTTGAGGCAGGAGGGAATTTGTAGGCTTTGGGAAGGAATTTGCAGGGTTTGAGGCAGGAGGGGCTTTGGAGATTTTGGGAAGGAATTTGGAGATTTTGGGAAGGAATTTGTAGGGTTTGGGAAGGAATTTGTAGGGTTTGGGCAGGAGGGACTTTGGAGATTTTGGGAAGGAATTTGTAGGGTTTGGGAAGGAATTTGCAGGGTTTGGGCAGGAATTTGTAGGGTTTGGGCAGGAATTTGCAGGCTTTGAGCAGGAGGGACTTTGGAGATTTTGGGACAGAGTTTAGAGGGTGTGGGCAGGATTTTCCCAATTGTGCCTCAGCCCCCCCAAGCCCCCCCAAGCCCCCCCAAGCCCCTGCTGTGTCCCCCAGGACGTGCTGACCGTGGTGGTGGAGGACCTGAGGCTCTGCACGGTCAAACCCTGCGAGGACATCGAGAGGAGGTTCTGCTTCGAGGTCGTCTCCCCCACCAAGTGAGTTTGGGACTCCCTGGGCTGAGAGGAGATTGAAGCAGAGGCTGATCAGTCTTGGCTGGGAGATGCCAGAATCCCTGGGGAGTTCCTCACACATGACCATAAGCTGGATCTGATTGTATAATTATATATATTTCATGACAAGAAAATCTTAGAATTAAATTGTTGTTAGTTCTTGGTAAAATAATAGAATTATGTATTTATATAACATATTCCATTATAGTCTTTATATGGAGAATTTATATTTCATATATAATGCCCAGCTTTTAAAAAAAACAGTTTCCAGACCTGCATGAAGGGTTTGGATTGGGAGCACCTCTGGGTGTCCGACCTTGTGGGGTTAATTTTTATCTGGGAGCTTTGGGGTGGGAACACCCCAACCTCATGAGGTAAATTTTTACCTGGAATCTTCAGAATGGGAACAGCCCAACCTTGTGGGGTAAATTTTTACCTGAAGGGGTTGAACACCCCAACCTTTTGGGGTAAATTTTTACCTGGAAGGTTTGGAGTGGGAACACCCCAAGTTTGTAGGGTTAATTTTTACCTGGAAGGTTTGGAGCGAGAACACCCCAACCTTGTGGGGTAAATTTTTACCTGAAGGTTTGGAGAGGGAGCACCCCAAACTTATGGGGTAAATTTTTGCCTGGAAGCTTTGGGAGTGGGAACACCCCGAGTTTGTAGGGATATTTTTTACCTGTAAGCTTCAGAGTGAGAACACCCCAACCTTAATTTTTACCTGGATGCTTCGGAGTGGGAATACCCCAAGTTTGTAGGGTTAATTTTTACCTGTAAGCTTTGGGGCAGGAACACCCCAGCCTTATGGGGTAAATTTTTACCTGGAATGTTTGGAGTGGGAACACCCCAAGTTTGTAGGGTTAATTTTTACCTGGAAGCTTCAGAGCAGGAACACCCCAACCTTATGGGGTAAATTTTTACCTGGCAGGTTTGAGTGGGAACACCCCAAGTTTGTAGGGTTAATTTTTACCTGGAAGCTTTGGAGCAGGAACACCCCAACCTTATGAGGTAAATTTTTACCTGGAAGCTTCGGAGTGGGAGCACCCCAACCTTGTGGGGTAAATTTTTACCTGGAAGCTTCAGAGCAGGAACACCTCAAGCTTATGGGATAAATTTTTGCCTGGAAGCTTCAGAGCAGGAACACCCCAACCTTATGGGGTAAATTTTTACCTGGCAGGTTTGAGTAGGAACACCCCAAGTTTGTAGGGTTAATTTTTACCTGGAAGCTTCAGAGCAGGAACATCCCAACCTTGTGGGGTAAATTTTAGCCTGGAAGGTTTGGAGAGGGAACACCCCAACCTTGTGGGGTAAATTTCTGCCCCGCTGCAATTCCCGTGCTGAGGATGAAGAGGAGCAGCCTCACCCCACACCCTGGGGGTGTTGCTGGCTCTCCCCACCCCGTTGCTGCTGTTGCAGGAGCTGCATGCTGCAGGCTGACTCGGAGAAGCTGCGCCAGGCCTGGATCCAGGCTGTGCAGGCCAGCATCGCCTCCGCCTACCGCGAGAGCCCCGACTGCTACTACATCGAGGTGAGGGCTGGGAAAATGCTTCAAACTGGGCTTTTTTACAGACTTCTTAAAAAATCTTTACAGCTCAAAAAAGAGGGGAGATGTGGGAGATGGGTTTGTGAAGAATTCCTAAAAGTGTTCTTTTTACAGACTTCTCAAAACTTTACAGCTCAAGAAAGAAGGGATTTGTAAACATTTCTTAAAAGCGTTCTTTTTACAGTTCAAGAAAGAGGGGGAGATGTGGAAAATGGATTTGTAAACATTTCTTAAAAGTGTTCTTTTTACAGTTCAAGAAAGAGGGGGAGACATAGAAAATGGGTTTGTAAAGAATTCTTAAAAGTGTTCTTTTTACAGTTTAAGAAAGAGGGGAGATGTGGGAAATGGGTTTGTAAAGAATTGTTAAAAGTGTTCTTTTTACAGACTTCTCAAAACTTTACAGCTCAAGAAAGAAGGGATTTGTAAACATTTCTTAAAAGTGTTCTTTTTACAGTTCAAGAAAGAGGGGGAGATGTGGGAAGTGGATTTGTAAAGAATTCTTAAAACTGGTCTTTTTACAGTTCAGGAAAGAGGGGGAGACATAGAAAATGGGTTTGTAAAGAATTCTTAGAAGTGCTCTTTTTACAGTTCAAGAAAGGGGGGAGATGTGAGAAATGGGTTTGTAAACAGTTCTTAAAACAGTTATTTTTACAGACTTTTTAAAACTTTTTACATTTCAGGAAAGGGGGGAGATGTGGGAAATGGATTTGGAAACAGTTCTTAAAAGTGTTCCGTTTACAGACTTTTCAGAACTTTTTACAGCTCAAGAAAGAGAATTCTTCACAAATCCATTTCCGTGGATTGTAAAGAATGGATTTGTAAAGAATTCTCAAAACCTGACAGGAAGCTCACGCAGTCTTGTACATGCATTTGCAAACACTGAGATAAGCATTTACAACATCGAGTAACCAAAACTAATAAGCCAAGAAACACTTACATTGCAATTAAAAAAATAGTTGTCTCCTAATTGTAATAACACAAATTATAACATCTGTATTGTCTCACCCTTCACATGAGACTGAAAATAAAACAAAAGCTTTTAAAAACCTCTCAGTTTACCCCATCTCTAAATCAGAAAAGAACTTAATCCAACACTGAGGTATCGTCCCACTCCTTCAGGCATCACAGCAAGCTGAGTTTGCTCTCCTCCGGGTGTGCTGTGAGACAGAGTGAAAGTTTAATAGGCTAGAAATTTATTTAGATTTAAGTGAAACATGTTTTAAGTTCTTAGTATAAGTAAAATATGTTGTTTAGTTTAGTAACTTTGTAGTTATTAAAGTTAAGTAACTTTGTAGTTTTAGTAAAACTGGTTTTAGTTAAAGAAAAAGAATGTGAATTTTTAAGCTAAAGAGATTTTTTTTTTGAACTTTGAAATAGATAGGACAGAGTGACCCAAGAGTTCTTTCCGTACTTCCTGATAAAAAACTAGCTACAAGTGTAACAAAAATCATCAGAATAAATATGCATAAACCCACTGTGAGATTCTATACACGTGTAAAACGAGTGAAGAAGAACAAAAAGAGATCAGAAGCTCTCAAGAGCACGCGTGTCCTTTAAAAAGAAACAATCCCCCGCACGCGCCCGGCGCTGTAATAAACATACCGTCCCTACAAATCTTTATAAGAATTGTGGGGGGTTGATTTTTTTTGGCCGTGTTTGAGCTGGTGTTAATCTGATTTATTGCTTTTCCCTGCAGAGGCTGGACAGGACAGCCTCCCCCTCCACCAGCAGCATCGACTCGGCCACGGATTCGCGTGAGCGCGGCGGGAAGGGGGAGACGATCCTGCAGAGAGTGCAGAGCGTCCCTGGGAACGAGCAGTGCTGTGACTGCGGGCAGCCGGACCCTCGCTGGGCCAGCATCAACCTGGGCATCCTGCTCTGCATCGAGTGCTCCGGGATCCACAGGTGCTGCTGGGCCCGCGGGAATCCCGGGGACACCCGCGGGGATGGAGGGCGGGATCCCGGGGGAAATCCAAGGGATGGAGGGCAGGATCCCAGGGAAAACAGCCAGGGATGGAGGGCAGGATTCCAGGGAAAACAGCCAGGGATGGAGGGCAGGATCCAGGGGGAAATGGGCAGGGATGGAGGGCAGGATCCCAGGGAAAACAGCCAGGGATGGAGGGCAGGATCCTGGGGAAAACAGCCAGGGATGGAGGGCAGGATCCCAGGGAGAACAGCCAGGGATGGAGGGCGGGATCCCAGGGAAAACAGCCAAGGATGGAGGGCAGGATCCCGGGGGAAATGGGCAGGGATGGAGGGCAGGATCCCAGGGAAAACAGCCAGGGATGGAGGGCAGGATCCCAGGGAAAACAGCCAGGGATGGAGGGCAGGATCCCGGGGAAAACAGCCAGGGATGGAGGGCAGGATCCCGGGGAAAACAGCCAGGGATGGAGGGCAGGATCCCAGGGAAAACAGCCAGGGATGGAGGGCAGGATCCCAGGGAAAACAGCCAGGGATGGAGGGCAGGATCCTGGGGCAAATGGGCAGGGATGGAGGGCAGGATCTCAAGGAAAACAGCCAGGGATGGAGGGCAGGATCCCAGGGATGGAGGGCAGGATTCCAGGGAAAACAGCCAGGGATGGAGGGCAGGATCCAGGGGGAAATGGGCAGGGATGGAGGGCAGGATCCCAGGGAAAACAGCCAGGGATGGAGGGCAGGATCCTGGGGAAAACAGCCAGGGATGGAGGGCAGGATCCCAGGGAGAACAGCCAGGGATGGAGGGCGGGATCCCAGGGAAAACAGCCAAGGATGGAGGGCAGGATCCCGGGGGAAATGGGCAGGGATGGAGGGCAGGATCCCAGGGAAAACAGCCAGGGATGGAGGGCAGGATCCCAGGGAAAACAGCCAGGGATGGAGGGCAGGATCCCGGGGAAAACAGCCAGGGATGGAGGGCAGGATCCCAGGGAAAACAGCCAGGGATGGAGGGCAGGATCCCAGGGAAAACAGCCAGGGATGGAGGGCAGGATCCCAGGGAAAACAGCCAGGGATGGAGGGCAGGATCCTGGGGCAAATGGGCAGGGATGGAGGGCAGGATCTCAAGGAAAACAGCCAGGGATGGAGGGCAGGATCCCAGGGATGGAGGGCAGGATTCCAGGGAAAACAGCCAGGGATGGAGGGCAGGATCCCGGGGGAAATGGGCAGGGATGGAGGGCAGGATCCCAGGGAAAACAGCCAGGGATGGAGGGCAGGATCCTGGGGAAAACAGCCAGGGATGGAGGGCAGGATCCCAGGGAGAACAGCCAGGGATGGAGGGCGGGATCCCAGGGAAAACAGCCAAGGATGGAGGGCAGGATCCCAGGGAAAACAGCCAGGGATGGAGGGCAGGATCCCAGGGAAAACAGCCAGGGATGGAGGGCGGGATCCTGGGGGAAATGGGCAGGGATGGAGGGCAGGATCCCAGGGAAAACAGCCAGGGATGGAGGGCAGGATCCTGGGGAAAACAGCCAGGGATGGAGGGCAGGATCCCAGGGAGAACAGCCAGGGATGGAGGGCGGGATCCCAGGGAAAACAGCCAAGGATGGAGGGCAGGATCCCGGGGGAAATGGGCAGGGATGGAGGGCAGGATCCCAGGGAAAACAGCCAGGGATGGAGGGCAGGATCCCAGGGAAAACAGCCAGGGATGGAGGGCAGGATCCCGGGGAAAACAGCCAGGGATGGAGGGCAGGATCCCAGGGAAAACAGCCAGGGATGGAGGGCAGGATCCCAGGGAAAACAGCCAGGGATGGAGGGCAGGATCCCAGGGAAAACAGCCAGGGATGGAGGGCAGGATCCTGGGGCAAATGGGCAGGGATGGAGGGCAGGATCTCAAGGAAAACAGCCAGGGATGGAGGGCAGGATCCCAGGGATGGAGGGCAGGATTCCAGGGAAAACAGCCAGGGATGGAGGGCAGGATCCCGGGGGAAATGGGCAGGGATGGAGGGCAGGATCCCAGGGAAAACAGCCAGGGATGGAGGGCAGGATCCTGGGGAAAACAGCCAGGGATGGAGGGCAGGATCCCAGGGAGAACAGCCAGGGATGGAGGGCGGGATCCTGGGGGAAATGGGCAGGGATGGAGGGCAGGATCCCAGGGAGAACAGCCAGGGATGGAGGGCGGGATCCCAGGGAAAACAGCCAAGGATGGAGGGCAGGATCCCAGGGAAAACAGCCAGGGATGGAGGGCAGGATCCCAGGGAAAACAGCCAGGGATGGAGGGCGGGATCCTGGGGGAAATGGGCAGGGATGGAGGGCAGGATCTCAAGGAAAACAGCCAGGGATGGCGGGCAGGATCCCAGGGAGAACAGCCAGGGATGGAGGGCAGAATCCCGGGGGAAATGGGCAGGGATGGAAGGCGGGATCCCGGGGAAAATCCCGGGGACACCAGCGGGGATGGAGTGGTGGGATCCCGGGGAAAATCCCGGGGACATGGGTGGGGATGGAGGTCAGCATCCCGGGGGAAATGGGCAGAGATGGAGGGTGGGATCCCAGGGAAAACAGCCAGGGATGGAGGGCAGGATTCCAGGGGAAATCCCAGGGACATGGGCGGGGATGGAGAAGCGGGATCCTGGGGAAAATGGGCAGGGATGGAGGGTGGGATCCCGGGCGAAATCCCGGGAAAATGGGCAGGGATGGAGGGCAGGATCCTGGGGGAAATCCTGGGGACATGGGCGGGGATGGAGGGCAGGATCCCAGAGAAAATGGGCAGGGATGGAGGGCAGGATCCCAGAGAAAATGGGCAGGGATGGAGGGCAGGATCCTGGGGAAAATGGGCGGGGATGGAGGGCAGGATCCCAGGGGGAAATGGGCAGGGATGGAGGGCAGGATTCTGGGGTAAATTCCAAGGAAATGGGCAGGGATGGAGCACAGGCTCCCAGGGGAAATGGGCAGGGTTAGAGGGCGGGATCCCAGGGAAAACAGCCAGGGATGGAGGGCAGGATCCCAGGGGAAAATCCCAGGGAAATGGGCAGGGATGGACCACAGGGTTCTGGGGGAAATAGCCAGAGATGGATTCAAAGATTCCCAGTAAAATGGCCAGGGATGGATTAAAAGATTCCCAGGAAAATGGCCGGGGATGGAGCGCAGGATCCCAGGGAAAATTGCCAGTGATGGACTAAAAGATTCCTAGGAAAAATTGCCAGGGATGGAGCGCAGAATTCCAGGGGAAAATCCCAGGAAAAACGGCCAGGGATGGAGTCCCTGGAGAAATGGTGGAGCTGGAATTTCAGTGCTTGATCCAACAGATCCAGCAGAAATTGTCCCTGCGTGTTTTATTTGCACAACCCCCCCTGGTTCAGCTCCATCTGTGCAGAGAGATAATTAAGAACTGGCCTAAGCTCGTTAGGGAAATTGTGGGCCTGTGGAATTGTAATAATTTCTGGATTTTCTCCCTCTTGGCTGGACAGGAGCCTGGGTGTTCACTGCTCCAAGGTCCGATCCCTCACGCTGGATTCCTGGGAGCCAGAGCTGCTGAAAGTGAGCGCTGGATTCTCCCCAGGGAGAAATGCTGGGAATGCAGGGATTCCCTGGAAAAGGGGGAATTCCTCCCCTGAGGCTTTAATTCCCTCCCTGAATTTCACTTCCAGCTGATGTGTGAGCTGGGCAACAGCACCATGAACCAGATTTACGAGGCGCAGTGTGAGGAGCTGGGGCTGAAGAAGCCAACAGCAGGGAGCTCCAGGTGAGCCCAAAATCCACGGAAAAGCAGGTTCAGGGATCCCCACAGCAACCCCAAATCCATGGAGAACCAGCTGCAGAGGGCTCCAAATTCCTCAGATCCCTCCATCCCATCCCGCTCACCTGAGCTGGTCTCTCATGGGGGTCATTGGGATGGGGCTGGGAACCAGGAATTGCAGGATGGCCCAGGATTTACCAGGATTGACCAGGAATTGCAGGATTTACCCCCGATCTGAGACCTCCCAAATACCTGAGGCACTTTTTTGGTGCTGCTTTGAAACAACCATAAAAGAAAGAGACATTTTTAAGTTGGAGAAACAGGAATTTTACACCTCAGGTAGACAAAACACCCTGGAGCAGCAGCTCCATCACCTCGTGGCTGCTTTGGGCAACCCCACAGCAACCCCAAATCCATGGAGAACCAGATTCAGAGGGCTCCAAATTCCTCAGATCCCTCCATCCCATCCCACTCACCTGAGCTGGTCTCTCGTGGGGGTCAGTGGGGCACTGGAATGGGGCTGGGAACCAGGAATTACCAGGAATTGCAGGATTTACCCCCGATCTGAGACCTCCCAAATACCTGAAGCACCTTTTTGGTTCTGCTTTGAAACCACCATAAAAGAAAGAGACATTTTTAAGTTGGAGAAACAGGAATTTTACACCTCAGGTAGACAAAAAACCCAGAGGAACAGCTCCATTTTCTCATGGTGGCTTTGGGCAAGCCCAGTTCCCTCTGGAAAAGCAGGTCCAGAGATCTCAAAATGCCTCAATTTAGAGTCTGAGAAACTGGAATTTTAGACCTCAGGTGGAATAGGAGTTTCAGGCCCAGAGGAGCAGCTCCATCCCCTCACGGCTGCTTTGTCCAGCTGCCCTAAATTCCCATTTTTCTGCTGCCCTCCCTCAGGCAGGACAAGGAGGCCTGGATCAAGGTGGAGTACGTGGAGAAGTTCCTGAAGAAGCTGTTGGGCTGCAAATGCCTCAGTTTAAAGTTTGAGAAACTGGAATTTTAGCCCTCAGGTGAAATAGGAAGTTTAGGCCTGGAGCGGCAGCTCCATCTCCTCATGGTGGCTTTGGGCAAATCCTATTCCCTCTGGAAAGGCAGGTCCAGAGACCTCAAAATGTCCCATTTTAAAGTCTGAGAAACTGGAATTTTAGGCTTCAGGTGGACAAAAAAACCCAGAGGAACAGCTCCATTTTCTCATGGTGGCTTTGGGCAAGCCCAGTTCCCTCTGGAAAAGCAGGTCCAGAGATCTCAAAATGCCTCAATTTAGAGTCTGAGAAACTGGAATTTTAGACCTCAAGTGGAATAGGAGTTTCAGGCCCAGAGGAGCAGCTCCATCCCCTCACGGCTGCTTTGTCCAGCTGCCCTAAATTCCCCATTTTTCTGCTGCCCTCCCTCAGGCAGGACAAGGAGGCCTGGATCAAGGTGGAGTACGTGGAGAAGAAGTTCCTGAAGAAGCTGTTGGGCTGCAAATGCCTCATTTTAAAGTTTGAGAAACTGGAATTTTAGGCCTCAGGTGGAATAGGAATTTTAGGCCCAGAGCAGCAGCTCCATCTCCTCATGGTGGCTTTGGGCACACCCTGTTCCCTCAGAGGGCTGCAAATGTCTCATTTCAAAGTCTGAGAAACAGGAATTTTACACCTCAGGTGGACAAAACACCCCAGAGGAACAGCTCCATTTTCTCATGGCGGCTTTGGGCAAACCCTGTTCCCTCTAGAAAAGCAGGTCCAGAGACCTCAAAATTCCTCATTTTAAAGTTTGAGAAACTGGAATTTTAGGCTTCAGGTGGACAAAAAAACCCAGGGGAACAGCTCCATTTTCTCATGGTGGCTTTGGGCAAACCCTGTTCCCTCTGGAAAGGCAGGTCCAGAGACCTCAAAATGCCTCAATTTAGAGTCTGAGAAACTGGAATTTTAGGCTTCAGGTGGACAAAACACCCCAAAGGAACAGCTCCATTTTCTCATGGTGGCTTTGGGCAAACCCTGTTCCCTCTGGAAAAGCAGGTCCAGAGACCTCAAAATTCCTCATTTTAAAGTCTGAGAAATAGGAATTTTAGACCTCAAGTGGAATAGGAGTTTCAGGCCCAGAGGAGCAGCTCCATCCCCTCACGGCTGCTTTGTCCAGCTGCCCTAAATTCCCCATTTTTCTGCTGCCCTCCCTCAGGCAGGACAAGGAGGCCTGGATCAAGGTGAAGTACGTGGAGAAGAAGTTCCTGAAGAAGCTGCCGGGCGGGGAGGCGCTGGCCGAGAGCGAGCGCAAACCGCGCCGCTGGTGCGTCAAGAAGTGCCAGAGGCAGCAGAGCGGCTGCAGGGCACCCGCGGCGCGCAGGAAATTCCGCCAGGAGCCCGGGAGCGCCTCGCCCGCCACGCTGGCCTCAGGTGGTGCCAACCTGCGCCGAGCGGGCAAAGAGCGCGGCAGGGACGGGCAGCGGCGCGGAAAGGGAGACGGGCCCGGGCAGAGGAGCTGCGGCTGGGGTGGACGTGGGCTGGGGTGGACGTGGGCTGGGGTGGACGTGGGCTGGGGTGGACGTGGGCTGGGGTGGACGTGGGCTGGGATGGACGATGTGGCCTGGGATGGGCGATGTGGCCTGGGATGGACGATGTGGCCTGGGGTGGACATGGGCTGGGGTGGACATGGGCTGGGGTGGACATGGGCTGGGGTGGACGATGTGGCCTGGGATGGACGATGTGGTCTGGAGTGGACGATGTGGCCTGGGATGGACACGGCCTGGGATGGACACGGCCTGGGATGGACAATGTGGTCTGGAGTGGACGATGTGACTTGGGATGGACAATGTGGTCTGGAGTGGACGATGTGGCCTGGGATGGACAATGTGGCCTGGGGTGGACAATGTGGCCTGGGGTGGACGTGACTTGGGGTGGACGTGGCCTGGGATGGACGATGTGGCCTGGGATGGACGATGTGGCCTGGGATGGACGTGACTTGGGGTGGACGTGACCTGGGATGGACACGGTCTGGGATGGGCGATGTGGCCTGGAGTGGACGATGTGACCTGGGATGGACGATATGGCCTGGGATGGACGTGGTCTGGGAGTGGACGATGTGGCCTGGGATGGACGATATGGCCTGGGGTGGACGATGTGGCCTGGGATGGACGTGACTTGGGGTGGACGTGGCCTGGGATGGACGATGTGGCCTGGGATGGACAATGTGGTCTGGAGTGGACGATGTGGCCTGGGATGGACGATGTGGCCTGGGGTGGACATGGCCTGGGATGGACAATGTGGCCTGGGGTGGACATGGCCTGGGATGGACGATGTGACCTGGGATGGACGTGGCCTGGGATGGACAATGTGGTCTGGAGTGGACGATGTGGCCTGGGGTGGACGTGGCCTGGGATGGACGCGGTCTGGAGTGGACGATGTGACCTGGAGTGGACGATGTGACCTGGGATGGACGTGACTTGGGATGGACAATGTGACCTGGGATGGACGTGACTTGGGGTGGACGTGGCCTGGGATGGACACGGTCTGGGATGGACACGGTCTGGGATGGACACGGTCTGGGATGGACACGGTCTGGGATGGGCGATGTGGCCTGGAGTGGACAATGTGGCCTGGGGTGGACGTGGTCCGGCTATCACTTAGAGCTGTAGATATCTATAGCTGTGAATGTAGAGACATCTATTATCTATATCTATATCTATCTAATATACATGTGTGTTTTTATATATGTATCTATATCTAATATACTTTTAATATATATATCTAATATATGTGTATCTATTTATATATATATATCTAATATACTTTTTAAATATATAGATCTAATATACATAAATATTTTTTATATATCTAATGTACTTTTTAATATATATATATATCTAATATACATATATATTTATATATCTAATATACTTTTTAATATATATATAATATACATATATCTAATGTACTTTTTAATATATATATTATATATTTTTTATATATCTAATATACTTTTATATATAAATAGTATACATATATATTTATTTATATATATCTAAAATACTTTTATGTATATATAGTATACATATATATTTATTTATATATATCTAATATACTTTCTAAAATAGATATATCTCTCTAATATACATACATATTTATACATAAATCTAATATACATACATATTTTATATATAATGTACACATATATTTTATATATATAAAATATATACTAAATATTATATGTATTAATATATATTTGAGATATTTTGGTCAGAAATTTTGCTATTTTGAGATCTCAGGAAGGTTCTGGCTGCTCTGGGACGACTTTGGTCAGAAATTTGAGATATTTTGGGTTCTCAGGAAGGTTCTGGCTGCCCTGGGATGACTTTGGTCAGAATTTTATGACATTTTGGGTTCTTAGGAAGGTTTTGACTGCCCTGGGATGACTCTGGCCCAAAATTTGTGCTATTTTTGGATTTTAGGAAGGTTCTGGCTGCTCTGGGATGACTTTGTTCAGGAATTTCTGACATTTTGGGTTCTCAGGAAGGTTCTGGCCGCCCTGGGACGACTTTGGTCAGAAATTTGAGATATTTTGTGATCTCAGGAAGGTTCTGGCTGCCCTGGGATGACTTTGGTCAGGAATTTGTGACATTTTGGGATCTCAGGAAGGTTCTGGCTGCCCTGGGGTGACTCTGGCCAGGAATTTGTGCCATTTTGGGATCTCAGGAAGGTTCTGGCTGCCCTGGGATGACTTTGGTCAGGAATTTCTGACATTTTGGGATCTCAGGAAGGTTCTGGCTGCCCTGGGATGACTTTGGTCAGGAATTTCTGACATTTTGGGATCTCAGGAAGGTTCTGGCTGCCCTGGGATGACTTTGTTCAGATTTTGGGATCTCAGGAAGGTTCTGGCTGCCCTGGGATGACTTTGGTCAGGAATTTCTGACATTTTGGGATCTCAGGAAGGTTCTGGCTGCCCTGGGGTGACTCTGGCCAGGAATTTGTGCCATTTTGGTCCGTGTGAGCACAGCCATGGCTCTGGGTGTGCAGGCCCAGCTGGGGAATCATCTCCTTTGCCTGCCCATTAATTCTGAATTTCCCGTGGGAAGCAGCAGCCACCCTGGAGAGGAAATTCCGCCGGGATTCCCTGTTCTGCCCCGACGAGCTGGACTCCCTCTTCTCCTACTTCGACACGGGCGCCGGCTCCGGCCCTCGCAGTAAGTGCTTTAAAATAGATTTCAGTGCATTTTTATCTTGAACAGGTTTTTGGTTGACCTCAGAGCTGACTTTGGTTAAAAATCTGTGAGATTTTGGGTTCTTAGGAGGGTTCTGGCTGCCCTGGGATGACCTTGGTCAGAATTTTATGATATTTTGGGTTCTTAGGAGGGTTCTGGCCACTCTGGGATGACTTTGGTCAGAAATTTCTGACATTTTGGGCTCTTAGCAACGTTCTGGCTGCTCTTGGATGACTTTGGTCAGAAATTTCTGATATTTTGGGTTCTTAGGAGGGTTCTGGCTGCTCTTGGATGACTTTGGTCAGAAATTTCTGATATTTTGGGTTCTTAGGAGGGTTCTGGCCACTCTTGGATGACTTTGGTCAGCAATTTCTGACATTTTGGGTTCTTAGCAACGTTCTGGCTGCTCTGGGATGACCTTGGTCAGGAATTTCTGATATTTTTGGCTCTTAGGAGGGTTCTGGCTGCTCTGGGATGACTTTGGTCAGCAATTTCTGACATTTTGGGTTCTTAGGAAGGTTTTTGACTGCTCTGGGATGACTTTGGTTAAAACTTTTGATATTTGGGTTTCTCAGGAAGGTTCTGGCTGCCCTGGGGTGACTTTGGTCAGGAATTTCTGGTATTTTGGGCTCTTAGGAACGTTCTGGCTGCTCTTGGATGACTTTGGTCAGAAATCTGTGATATTTTGGGTTCTTAGGAGGGTTCTGGCTGCTCTGGGAGGATGTTGGTCAGAAATTCATATTTTGGGTTCTTAGGAACGTTCTGGCCACTCTGGAATGACCTTGGTCAGGAATTTCTGATATTTTGGGTTCTTAGGAGGGTTGGACTTGATGGTCTTGAAGGTCTCTTCCAACCTGTGGATTCTGGGATTCTGAGATTCGATGGATCCTGTGGATCCTGAGATTCTGTGGATCATGGGATTCTGAGATTCTGTGGGTTCCATGGATCCTGAGATTTGGTGGATCATGGGATTCTGGGATCCTGAGATTCTGTGGATCCTGTGGATCCTGAGATTCTGTGGATCATGGAATTCTGTGGATCATGGGATTTTGGGATTCTGTGGGTTCCGTGGATCCTTATGGACCCTATGACTTCTGTGGATTCTGGGATTCTGTGATCCTGTGCATTCCCTGGATCCTGTGAATTCTGTGGATTCTGTTGATCCTGTGATTCTGGGATCCTGTGGATTCCGTGGATCTTGTGAATTCTGTGGATTCTGTGGATCCTGGGATTCTGGGATTCTGTGGATCCCGTGATTCTGAGATTATGTGGATTCTGTGCATTCCGTGGATCCTGTGATTCCATGGATCCCGTGGATTCTGTGGGTCCTGTGGATCCAGCAGATCTGGGGATCCCGGGATCATGCGACTTCATGGATTCTGTGGATCCTGTGATCCTGGTGATCCTGTAGATCCTGTGAGTCCTGTGATCCTGTGGATTCCGTTGATCCTGTGATTCCGTGGATCCTGTGGACTCCATGGATCCTGTAGCCCCATGGATCCCATGGATCCTGTGATTCCATGGATCCCGGGATCCCGTGACTCCATGGATCCTGTGGATCCTGTGATTCCATGGATCCTGTGATTCCATGGATCCTGTGATTCTGTAGATCCTGTGGATTCCGTGGATCCTAGGATCCCGTGGCTCCATGGATCCCGTGGATCCCCTGTTGCCGTGGATACTGTGTTGCCGTGACTCCATGGATCCCATGGATCCTGTGATTCCGTGGATCCCGGGATCCCGTGACTCCATGGATCCCGTGGATCCCGTGTTGCCGTGGATCCCGGGATCCCGTGACTCCATGGATCCCGTGTTGCCGTGGATCCTGGGATCCCGTGACTCCCTGGATCCCGTGGATCCCGTGTTGCCATGGATCCTGTGTTGCCGTGACTCCATGGATCCCATGGATCCTGTGATTCCGTGGATCCCGGGATCCCGTGACTCCGTGGATCCCGTGTTGCCGTGGATCCCGGGATCCCGTGACTCCGTGGATCCCGTGTTGCCGTGGATCCCGTGTTGCCATGGCTCCCTGGATCCTGTGGATCCCGTGTTGCCGTGGATCCCGGGATCCCGTGGCTCCCTGGATCCCGTGGATCCCGTGTTGCCATGGATCCTGTGTTGCCGTGACTCCATGGATCCCATGGATCCTGTGATTCCGTGGATCCCGGGATCCCGTGACTCCGTGGATCCCGTGTTGCCGTGGATCCTGGGATCCCGTGACTCCGTGGATCCCGTGTTGCCGTGGCTCCTGCTCCTGGAGCAGAGGTGGCCCGGGCGGGGCCGGCTGCGGGGCCGGGTGTTCAGGTGGCCGTGGTTTGTGTCCCGCTGGCCCCGCAGGTCTGAGCAGCGACAGCGGCCTGGGAGGGAGCACCGACGGCAGCGGCGACGCGCTCGGCTTCGGCGCCGTGGTGGACAGCGTCACCGAGGAGGGTGGGTGCCACTGGGGAGGTGGGTGGCACGCATGGGGAGGTGGGTGGCACCAGGCAGGGGTGGCACATGGAAAGGTGGGTGGCACATGGAAAGGTGGGTGGCACATGGAAAGGTGGGTGCCACTGGGGAGGTGGGTGGCACACAGAGGAAGGTGGGTGGCACCAGGCAGGGGTGGCACTGGGGAGGGTAGGAGGCACTGGGGAAGGTGGGTGGCATCAGGGAAGGTGGGTGGCACCAGGCAGGGGTGGCACATGGGAAGGTGGGTGGCACTGGGGAGGTGGGTGGCACTGGGGAAGGTGGGTGGCACATGGAAAGGTGGGTGGCACCAGGCAGGGGTGGCACTGGGGAGATGGGTGGCACTGGGGAGGGGGTCACACATGGGAGGGTGGGTGGCACACAGAGGAAGGTGGGTGGCACACAGAGGAAGGTGGGTGGCACTGGGCAGGTGGGTGGCACACAGAGGAAGGTGGGTGGCACTGGACAGGTGGGTGGCCCAGAGGAAGGTGGGTGGCACACAGTGAGACGCTTTCGGCTGATCTCTCCCTTCCCTTTCCCTCTCCTTTTTCCTTCCTTTCCCCATTTCCTTTTCCCCCTCCTTTTTTTTCCCTCCCTTTTCCCCCGTCCCTTTCCCCCATCCCTTTCTCTCCTCTTTCCCCTTTTTCTTCCCCCTTTTTTCCCCCTTTTCCCCCCCCTTATTTCCCCCCTTTTTTTCCCCTTCCCCCCTTTTCTCCCCCCTTCCCCCCCCTTTTTTCCCCTTTTTTTCCCTTTCCCCCCTTTTTTCCCCCCTTTTCCCCCCCCTTTTCCCCCCTTTTTTTCCCTTTCCCCCTTTTTGTTTCCCGTTCCCCCCTTTTTTTTTCCTTTCCCCCCTTTTCTCCCCCTTCCCCCCCTTTTTCCCCCCCTTTTCCCCCCTTTTTTTCCCCCCTTTCTCCGCTGGGCGCAGAGTGCGAGGTGTCGGAGGACTCGAGCGGGGAGGCCGAGCTGGAGCAGGAGGCGTCGGACGCGGAGGAGGCTCGGGAGCTGCACGCGGGGCTGGCTCTGAGCCGCGCGGCGCGGGGCCGGGCGCTGCCGCTGCTGGCCGCCGCGCTGGCCCACGGCGCCGACGTCAACTGGGCCAACGAGGAGGACGAGGGCAAAACGGCCCTGATCCAGGCTGTCAGCGGGGTGAGCAACGGGAGCGGGAGCGGGAACGGCCTGCTCTGGGACAAGGGCTCTGGGATTCCCTTTGGGAATGGCCTGCTCTGGGACAAGGGCTCTGGGAATGCCCTTTGGGAATGCTCTGGGACAAGGGCTCTGGGAATGGCTGCGGGAACAGCCTGCTCTGGGACAAGGGCTCTGGGATTCCCTTTGGGAATGGCCTGCTCTGGGACAAGGGCTCTGGGAATGCCCTTTGGGAATGCTCTGGGACAAGGGCTCTGGGATTCCCTTTGGGAATGGCCTGCTCTGGGACAAGGGCTCTGGGAATGCCCTTTGGGAATGCTCTGGGACAAGGGCTCTGGGATTCCCTTTGGGAATGGCCTGCTCTGGGACAAGGGCTCTGGGAATGGCTGCGGGAATGCTCTGGGACAAGGGCTCTGGGAATGGCTGCGGGAACAGCCTGCTCTGGGACAAGGGCTCTGGGATTCCCTTTGGGAATGCTCTGGGACAAGGGCTCTGGGAACGGGAGCGGGAATGCTCTGGGACAAGGGCTCTGGGAATGGCTGCGGGAATGCTCTGGGACAAGGGCTCTGGGATTCCCTTTGGGAATGGCCTGCTCTGGGACAAGGGCTCTGGGAATGCCCTTTGGGAATGGCCTGCTCTGGGACAAGGGCTCTGGGATTTCCCTTTGGGAATGGCCTGCTCTGGGACAAGAGCTCTGGGAATGCCCTTTGGGAATGCTCTGGGACAAGGGCTCTGGGATTCCCTTTGGGAATGCTCTGGGACAAGGGCTCTGGGAACGGCTGCGGGAATGCTCTGGGACAAGGGCTCTGGGAATGCCCTGCGGGAACGGCCTGCTCTGGGACAAGGGCTCTGGGATTCCCTTTGGGAATGCTCTGGGATTCCCTTTGGGAATGGCCTGCTCTGGGACAAGGGCTCTGGGAACGGCTGCGGGAATGCTCTGGGAAAAGGGCTCTGGGAATTCCCTTTGGGAATTGGGTCTGGGAGAAGTGCTCTGGGAATTCCCTTTGGGAATGCCCTGCTCTGGGAGAAGTGCTCTGGGAATGCCCTTCAGGAATGCTCTGGGACAAGTGCTCTGGGAATTCCCTTTGGGAATTTGGTCTGCTCTAGGAGAAGTGCTCTGGGAATTCCCTTTGGGAATTGGGCAGGGGTGAATTGAGGTGGGAATTCCCTTTGGGAATGCCCTGCTCTGGGAGAAGTGCTCTGGGAATGCCCTTCGGGAATGCTCTGGGACAAGGGCTCTGGGAATGCCCTTTGGGAATTGGGCAGGGGTGAATTGAGGTGGGAATTCCCTTTGGGAAGGGTCTGGTCTGGGTGAATTGAGGTGGGAATTACCTTTGGGAATTGTCTATCTGGGAGAAGTGCTCTGGGAATTCCCTTTGGGCATGGTCTGGGTGAATTGAGGTGGGAATTCCCTTTGGGAATAGTCTGGTCTGGGAATTCCCTTTGGGAATTGGGACCGAAAATTCTTTGGGAATTGCCCAGTGTGGCTGAACTGACCGAAAATTCTTTGGGAATTGCCCAGTGTGGCTGAACTGACCGAAAATTCTTTGGGAATTGCCCAGTGTGGCTGAACTGACCGAAAATTCTTTGGGAATTGCCCAGTGTGGCTGAACTGACTGAAAATTCTTTGGGAATTGCCCAGTCTGGCTGAACTGACCGAAAATTCTTTGGGAATTGCCCAGTGTGGCTGAACTGACCGAAAATTCCCATTTTTCCCCCCCGTTTCCAGGGCTCCCTGCTCGCCTGCGAGTTCCTGCTGCAGAACGGGGCCGACGTGAACCAGCGGGACGCGCGGGGCCGGGCGCCGCTGCACCACGCCACCTCCCTGGGCCACACCGGGTGAGTGCCGCGGCGCTCCCGCCCCGGAATTCCCGCATTCCCGCTGCCCTGGAGCCGCATTCCCGGCCGGAAAACACAAACAAAGTCAGCAGCTGGGGGAATCCAGCTGGAAAAGGCGGATTTTGGGGCCTGACAAAAGCTCCGGGCTGGCACAGGGCGGGGTGAGGCGGGAGATCGGGGTGGAATCTTTTCCCTGTGGTGCTGGGATGGAATTCCCAGGGAATTTGTGATTGGGATGGAATTCCCAGGGAATTTGTGGCTGGGGAGGGGCTGGGATGGAATTCCCAGAGAATTTGTGATTTTGAGATGGAATTCCCAGGGAATTTGTGGCTAGGATGGAATTCCCAGGGAATTTGTGGCTGGGGAGGGGCTGGGATGGAATTCCCGGGGAATTTGTGGTTGGGATGGAATTCCCGGGGAATTTGAGAGTGGGATGGAATTCCCAGGGAATTTGTGATTGGGATGGAATTCCCATAGAATTTGTGGCTGTGGAGGGACTGGGTTGGAATTCCCAGGGAATTTGTGGCTGGGATGGAATTCCCAGAGAATTTCTGGCCGCTGCATCCCTGGAAGTGCCCAGGATGAGGTCTGGAACCAGCCGGGATAAGGATGATGAGCTGGAATTCTGTGCCTCTGGAGCTGGACTTCTGTGCCTCTGGAATTCTGTTCCTGGGAGCTGGAATTTGGTGCCTCTGGAATTCCTTTCCTGAGGCTCCCTGTCCCCCAGGCAGGTCTGCCTGTTCCTGACACACAGGACTGGGATTCCTCTGGAATTCCTCAGGAATTCCGTGATTCCTCTCCCTCCCCAGGCAGGTGTGCCTGTTCCTGAAGCGCGGGGCTGGAATTCCTGCCTCTGGAATTTGGGAATTCAGGAATTCCGTGATTCCTCTCCCTCCCCAGGCAGGTGTGCCTGTTCCTGAAGCGCGGGGCTGGAATTCCTGCCTCTGGAATTTGGGAATTCAGGAATTCCGTGATTCCTCTCCCTCCCCAGGCAGGTGTGACTGTTCCTGACACACAGGGCTGGAATTCCTGCCTCTGGAATTTGGGAATTCAGGAATTCCGTGATTCCTCTCCCTCCCCAGGCAGGTGTGCCTGTTCCTGACACACAGGGCTGGAATTCCTCTGGAATTCCTCAGGAATTCCGTGATTCCTCTCCCTCCCCAGGCAGGTGTGCCTGTTCCTGAAGCGCGGGGCTGGAATTCCTGCCTCTGGAATTTGGGAATTCAGGAATTCCGTGATTCCTTTCCCTCCCCAGGCAGCTGTGCCTGTTCCTGACACACAGGGCTGGAATTCCTCTGGAATTCCTCAGGAATTCCGTGATTCCTTTCCCTCCCCAGGCAGGTGTGCCTGTTCCTGAAGCGCGGCGCCACCCAGGACGCCCCGGACGGGGACGGGCAGGACCCGCTGAGCATCGCGGTGAGCGCGGCCAACGCCGACATCGTCACCCTGTGAGTGCCCGCCGGGAACGCCGGGAGTGCCGGGAACACCGGGAGTGCCGGGAACACCGGGAGAGGCTGGGGAACACCGGGAGAGGCTGGGGAACACCGGGAGAGGCTGGGGAACACCGGGAGTGCCGGGAACATCGGGAGAGGCTGGGGAACATCGGGAGAGGCTGGGGAACACTGGGAGAGGCTGGGGAACACTGCCCAGGGACTGGGAAATGCTGGGAAGCAGTGGGAAGTGTTGGGAAACACTGCCTGGAGACCAGGAAACACTGGGAACACTGGGAAACGCTGCCTGGGAACTGGGAAATACTGGGAACACAGGGAAACGTTGCCTGGGAACCTGGAAACACTGGGAAATACTGCCTGGGAACAGGGAAACACTGGGAAATGCTGCCTGGGAACTGGGAAACACTGGGAACACAGGGAAATACTGCCTGGGAACCTGGAAACACTGGGAAACGCTGCCTGGGAACTGGGAAACACTGGGAAATACTGGGAAATACTGCCTGGGAACTGGGAAATACTGGGAACATGGGGAAACTCTGCCTGGGAACTGGGAAACACTGGGAAACGCTGCCTGGGAACATGGAAACACTGGGAAACGCTGCCTGGGAACTGGGAAACGCTGCCTGGGAACAGGGAAACACTGGGAAATGCTGCCTGGGAACTGGGAAATACTGGGAACACAGGGAAACATTGCCTGGGAACCTGGAAACACTGGGAAATGCTGCCTGGGAACTGGGGAACACTGGGAAATACTGCCTGGGAACATGGAAACACTGGGAAACGCTGCCTGGGAACTGGGAAACGCTGCCTGGGAACTGGGAAACGCTGCCTGGGAACTGGGGAACACTGGGAACACAGGGAAGGAGCGGGAGGTGCCTCCAGCAGCAGGGGCAGGAATAACGGAGCGCTGCCCTCAGGCTGCGCCTGGTGCGGATGAACGAGGAGATGCGGGAGGCCGAGGGGCCCCTGGGCCAGCCCGGCCAGTACCCGGGCAGCAGCCCCACGGAGCTGCAGTACAGGAAATGCATCCAGGAGTTCATCAGCCTCAACATCGACGAGAGTTAGGGGCAGTGCCCCGGCCGGGCGGGATCCCTGCACCGCCCCACCCTTGGATATTTGGGATATTCCGTGTTTTCCCTGCTGGTTGTGATGCCTGCACCACCCCCCCTCCGGGGTCGAGCTTGCCCGCAGGAGTTTTTTGGTTGTTTTTTTTTTTTTCCTGTGGGGTTTGAGTTCTCATGTTTGACTACTGGATGGTTGAATTTGTATTTTTGAGGTTTTTTTTTTTTTTGGAGTAGGAGCCTCCCAGGGTGTGACCACGGGGTGTGGCACGTGGGATGGAGCATGTGTGGGAGATGAGCTTAGGGGTTAAAGAAACAACAAAAAAAAAGGAAAAAAAAAAGGAAAAAAAATCAAAAAGAGAAGAAAAGGAAAAACCTTCGTGACCAGGAGAGAGCCGCCAACAGCAGGAGCAGACAAAGCTGTCCCTGGAGAGTTGGCTTGGAATTGTGGCAGGGATCGTGGCACAGAGCCTGCTCTGCCCCGGCAGGACTCCGAGGTGCCCTCCCAGGCTGGTTTTGGGGCAGGGCTGCTCCGGAGGCCCAGTGGGATCAGGATCAGGATCAGGATCGGGATCGGAATCGGGATCAGGATCGGGATCTCCGGCTCCTCGCCTGTCGCTGCTCTCAGGACTGGACCAGCCACGCTCCCCTCGACGCTGCCCTGGCTGCTCAAAGCCATCACTTCATCCCGCAGCATTCCTGCCAGGATTCCCATCCCGCAGCATTCCTGCAAGGATTCCCATCCCACTGGATTCCTGCAAGGATTCCCATCCCGCAGCATTCCTGCCAGGATTCCCATTCCGCTGGAATGCCCAGAAGGATTCCCATCCTGCTGGAATTCCTGCAAGGATTCCCATCCCACAGCATTCCTGCAAGGATTCCCATTCCGCTGGAATGCCCAGAAAGATTCCCATCCCACTGGATTCCTGCAAGGATTCCCATCCCACAGGATTCCTGCCAGGATTCCCATCCCGCAGCATTCCTGCAAGGATTCCCATCCCACTGGATTCCTGCAAGGATTCCCATCCCGCAGCATTCCTGCAAGGATTCCCATCCCACTGGATTCCTGCAAGGATTCCCAGCTCACTGGAATTTCTGGAAGGATTCCTATCCTGCTGAAACACCCAGAAGGATTCCCATGCTGCAGGATTCCCGGAAGGGTTCCGGTCCCACTGGAATTCCCGGAAGCAGCAGCGCTGATCCCCGTCGCTGGCGATGGGCTCGGGGCAGGGAGGGAAGCCAGCTCCAGCTGCTCGGTGCAATTTCACAGAATCCCATTATCCCAGAATCCAATTATCCCAGAATCCCATTATGCCAGATTCCCATGATCCCATTAGCCCAGATCCCCATAATCCCAGATCCCATGATCCCAGAATCCCATTATCTCAGATTCCCATTATCCCAGAATTCCAGATCCCCATTATCCCAGATTTCCATTATCCCATTATCCCACTTCCCCATTACTAAGATCCCATTGCCCATTACCCAGATCCCATTATCCCATTTTCCCGTTATCCCATTATCCCATTTCCTGTTACCCAGATCCCATTTTCCCCATTATCCCATTTTCCCTTTATCCCATTTCCCCGTTATCCCAGATCCCATTTCCCGTTACCCAGATCCCACTTCCTGTTATCCCATTTCCCCGTTATCCGATTTCCCATTCCCCATTTCCCGTTACCCCATTTCCCATTATCCCATTACCCCATTCCCCGTTACCCCATTTCCCATTATCCCATTACCCCATTCCCCGTTACCCCATTTCCCATTATCCCGTTATCCCATTTCCCGTTACCCAGATCCCATTTCCCCATTACCCCATTCCCCGTTACCCCATTATCCCGTTATCCCGCTATCCCATTCCCTGTTATCCCATTCCCCGTTACCCCATTCCCCATTACCCAGATCCCATTGTCCCGTTATCCCGTTATCCCGTTACCCCGTTATCCCGCTATCCCATTATCCCGTTACCCCATTATCCCATTATCCCATTCCCTGTTACCCCATTATCCCATTATCCCGTTACTCCATTCCCTGTTACCCCATTATCCCGTTACCCCATTCCCCGTTACCCAGATCCCGTTTTCCCGTTACCCCGTTATCCCGCTATCCCATCCCCGCTGTCCCCAGGCTGCAGGACGCTCTCCGGGCCCAGCCCCAGCCCCGCCTCGGCCCCGTGTCCGCTCTGCTCCCGGCCCTGGCACGGGGATTTGGCTCCTCGGGCTCCCCGCGGGTGTCACCCCCGCAGGGCACAGGCGGTGCCCTTGTCCCGGCTGGCACTGTCACCTCCTCGGGTGTCACCCCCGCAGGGCACAGGCGGTGCCCTTCCCTTGGCTGTCACTGTCACCTCCTCGGGTGTCACCCCGGCAGGGCACAGGCGGTGCCCTTGTCCCGGCTGTCACTGTCACCTCCTCGGGTGTCACCCCCGCAGGGCACAGGCGGTGCCCTTCCCTTGGCTGTCACTGTCACCTCCTCGGGTGTCGCCCCCGCAGGGCACAGGCGGTGGCCTTGCCCCGGCTGTCACTGTCACCTCCTCGGGTGTCACCCCCGCAGGGCACAGGCGGTGCCCTTCCCCCGGCTGTCACTGTCACCTCCTCGGGTGTCACCCCCGCAGGGCACAGGCGGTGGCCTTGCCCCGGCTGTCACTGTCACCTCCTCGGGTGTCACCCCCGCAGGGCACAGGCGGTGCCCTTCCCCCGGCTGTCACTGTCACCTCCTCGGGTGTCACCCTCGCAGGGCACAGGCGGTGCCCTTGTCCCGGCTGTCACCGTCACCTCCTCAGGTGTCACCCCGGCAGGGCACAGGCGGTGCCCTTGTCCCGGCTGGCACCGTCACCTCCTCGGGTGTCACCCCCGCAGGGCACAGGCGGTGCCCTTCCCCCGGCTGTCACCGTCACCTCCTCCGGCCGCCGCAGCCGCCGTCCTGCCCGTGCTGCTGCCCTTGCACCAGGAGCGTAAAAACCAGGGTGTAAGGCTAAAGAAAGCAGGGTCTGAAAGTTCTAAAAGCCAGGTTTAAAAATTCTAAAAGCCAGGTTTAAAAGTTCTAAAAGCCAGGGTTTAAAAGTTTTCAAAGCCAGGGTTTGAAAGTTCTAAAAGCCAGGTTTCAAAGTTCTAAAAGCCAAGGTTTAAAAACTCAAATAGCCAGGTTTAAAAAGTTAGAACACCAGGGTTTAAAGGCTAAAATAGTCTGGGTTTAAAAGTTTTAAAAGCCGGGGTTTAAAAGTTTAAAGCCAGGGCTGAGCAGTGTCCTGCAGCTCTGGCTCAGCTAGGATGGGGCTGGGAGCTGATCCTGCTCCTAAACCCACCCTAAATCCCAGTCCTGCAATCCTGGCCCAGTTAGGATGGGGTTGTGAGCTGATCCTGCTCCTAAACCCAGCCTAAATCCCAGTCCTGCAATCCTGGCTCAGCTAGGATGGGGCTGGGAGCTGATCCTGCTCCTAAACCCAGCCTAAATCCCCGTCCTGCAATCCTGGCCCAGTTAGGATGGGGTTGTGAGCTGATCCTGCTCTCAAACCCAGCCTAAATCCCCATCTCCCTGCAGCAGCACCCCCAGATCCCTGTGGCACCCCCAGCCCGGCCCCTGGAGCGCTCCAGGAGCCCAAATCCCGCTCTGGTCCCAGCCCGGGTCTGGCACAGCCCCGCCAGGAATTCCTTCTCCGGCCCCGCCGGGAATTCCCTCTCCTGCCCCGCCGGGAATTCCCTCTCCAGCCCCGCCGGGAATTCCCTCTCCTGCCCCGCCGGGAATTCCCTCTCCAGCCCCTCTGAGAATTCCCTCTCCAGCCCCGCCGGGAATTCCCTCTCCAGCCCCACCGGGAATTCCCTCTCCAGCCCCGCCGGGAATTCCCTCTCCAGCCCCTCTGAGAATTCCCTCTCCAGCCCCGCCGGGAATTCCCTCTCCAGCCCCACCGGGAATTCCCTCTCCAGCCCCGCCGGGAATTCCCTCTCCAGCCCCTCTGAGAATTCCCTCTCCAGCCCCGCCGGGAATTCCCTCTCCAGCCCCACCGGGAATTCCCTCTCCAGCCCCGCCGGGAATTCCCTCTCCTGCCCCGCCGGGAATTCCCTCTCCAGCCCCGCCGGGAATTCCCTCTCCTGCCCCGCCGGGAATTCCCTCTCCTGCCCCGCCGGGAATTCCCTCTCCTGCCCCGCCGGGAATTCCCTCTCCGGCCCCACCGGGAATTCCCTCTCCAGCCCCTCCCCGTCTGAGCCCGGCCCCACCACTCCGGGCTTTTCTTGGTGCTGATTCCCCCTCGAGCCCTGGAAATCCTTCCAGGGTCCTTCAGAGCTCTTGAGAGTGGAGGAGAATTCTCGCATTTGGGAGAGAAAGAGAATTCCTTCACATTTGAGAGCAAAGGAGAATTTTCACATTTGGCAGCAAAGGAGAATTTTCACATTTGGGAGCAAAGGAGAATTTTCACATTTGAGAGCAAAGGAGAATTTTCACATTTGAGAGCAAAGGAGAATTTTCACATTTGGGAGCAAAGGAGAATTCTCACATTTGGCAGCCAAGGAGAATTCTCACATTTGAGAGCAAAGGAGAATTTTCACATTTGGGAGCTAAAGGAGAATTCTCACATTTGGGAGCTAAAGGAGAATTTTCACATTTGGGAGCAAAGGAGAATTTTCACATTTGGGAGCAAAGGAGAATTTTCACATTTGGGAGCAAAGGAGAATTTTCACATTTGGGAGCAAAGGAGAATTCTCACATTTGGGAGCTAAAGGAGAATTTTCACATTTGGGAGCTAAAGGAGAATTTTCACATTTGAGAGCAAAGGAGAATTCTCACATTTGGGAGCTAAAGGAGAATTTTCACATTTGGGAGCAAAGGAGAATTTTCACATTTGGGAGCTAAAGGAGAATTTCTCCACTCTCGAGGGCGAAGGAGAACTTTCACCATTTTTTCACCACTTCCCGATTTTCCCCAGGAGAACCCCTCGCTCCTGCCCAGCTCGTGGATTTCAGCACGGTCATCATTTGATCTTTTTTAACCCTGTACAACCAAACTTCAGACTGGTTTTCAAACCCCTCCCTGCTTCTCCCAGCTTTTTTAGCACTTACAAACCCGACGGATCCTTCTGAGAACCGAGGAAAACCGCGGCTTCCGCTTCTTGGGTCGTTTTATTTCACTTTTTTTTTTTTTCCTGGGAATTCTGGCCAGGAAATCCTGGCCAGGCCTCACCCTGGAAGCTCAAGACTCACTGCTGGAGTTGGAAAAAAAAAAGAAAAAATGTAAATATCGGTGCAAAAAGCAGCGTCTTGCCAGACAATGGATTTATTGAGCGCGTATTGGTACTTTCAATATTTCGAGTCAATGTATAAAAAGCAACTTGGTGCACTTTTCCTACCTGACAGTATTTTGGGGGGGGACTTTTATTGTTCTTTTGTTATGGGTTTTGTGCTGTCTTTTTTAATCCGTGGAATTGTTAAGTATTTAATTTATTCTTATTATTGATGTGCCCAGAGGACTAGTGCAATTTTTATTCAATACAGTCGGTCTGTATTTAATTGTCAGGATTTTTTCCCCCCCAACCCCTGTAGAGTTTTTAGGGAAATATTTTTCCAAAATTGCCTTTTTTTTTTGTTCCCCCTTTTTTCCCCCCCTCACTCCTTTTCCCTCTGTGTTCCCATCACAGCTCCTGAGGCGCCCGAAGCCTCGAATTTGAGATAAACCCCAACACCCCCGAGCCCCCAAACCAAAAATTTCTCCAGGAAAAACACGTGAAGGATGCACTTCTCCCCGTTTCCTGTGTTTCTCTGATTTTTTTATTGCTCCTTGGGGGGGATTCCTGGGGGGGGGTGTGGGCTCCAAATTTCGGAGGGGAGGGCGGGGAAGGCGCAGAGAAAATTCAGTTTTCAAAACACAGAAAATTCAATATTTCAGTTTTCAAAGCGTGGAAAATTCAATTTCAGTTTTCAAAACGCAGAAAATTCAATTTCAGTTTTCAAAGCACAGAAATTTCAATTTCAGTTTTCAAAAAGCGGAAAATTCAATTTCAGTTTTCAAAGCACGGAAAATTCAATTTCAGTTTTCAAAAAGCGGAAAATTCAATTTCAGTCTTCAAAAGGCAGAAAATTCAACTTCAGTTTTCAGAGCATGGAAAATTCAATTTCAGTTTTCAAAGCACAGAAATTTCAATTTCAGTTTTCAAAACCCCCAGGCTCTGAGGGAGGTGGGGAAAAAATGAATATTTTGTTGTTTTTCCTGCCTGGAACGCAGCTGGGTTTGTGTTGTACCATCCTGCTTGGAATTTTTGATGCCCTAAATTGATTTTTTTTTTTCCTGTTTTTTTTTATGTTCCATTCTCCCTTTTATTTTTCCAAGGGGGAAAAATACTTTTTTTTTTTTCCATTCTTTCATTTTATTTTTTCCAGAGATCCCTGGGATTTAACCACATTTAACAGGAGGAATTGAACAGCAAAGTCCCCTCAGGCACCAGGATCCTCCATCCTTGGAATTTTTTTGGGATTTGGGAGAATTTTTCTCTCCCTGCCCTCGCTTTTATTTGACCCAAGGGCCTGGACTTGGATCCAGTCTGGGTTTGGATCTCCGGGCTCCGATTCCAGCTGGAATTCTCAAATATTCCAGGATTCTTTCAGGTTATTCCAGCCTTGCTGCCTCTGAGCTGGGAAATTTCTTGGATTATTTTAAAAGAAAAAAAAATTTAAAATTTTAAAAAATTTAAGAAAAAAAAAAAAAAAAGTGGGATTGGAAGATTTGATGCCTTTAACCAAAAAAAAAAAAAAAAAATCAGGTGTGAGGAGCTGAGCTGTGCCGGGCATCAAATGGAATTATTCATTGGAAAATAGCTCTGAGAGCATCAAATTAATTCATTAATCAGCAGTAATTAATCATCCTGCAGCTCCCAGGAGGGAACTTGGAGGGAGGATTTGGGGATTGAGAGATCGGGAACAGCCAAAATATCAGGAATGGAAAATCGGGGTCAGGAGCAGCAGGAATTCTGGGGTTTATGCAAGGAAAGCCCAGGAGCTGCTCAAGGAATGCCCGGAATTCCTGCCACGGGTGGAAAAGTGGAATTTCTGAGTTCCTCAGTTCCTGGGTTGAGTCTTGGAGTTCCTCAGCAATTCCTGGTTTGAATTTTTGAGATTTTTACCAATTCCTGAGCTGAGTTTTTTAGCAATTCCTGCTTTGAATTTTTGAGTTCCTCACCAATTCCTGGGTTGAGTTTTGGAGTTTCTCACCAATTCCTGGGTTACGTTTTTGAGGTTTTTACCAGTTCCTGGTTTGAATTTTTGAGTTTTTCACCAATTCCTGGTTTGAATTTTTGAGATTTTTAGCAATTCCTGATCTGTGTTTTTTAGCAATTCCTGGTTTGAATTTTTGAGTTTTTCACCAATTCCTGGTTTGAATTTTTGAGTTTTTTAGCAATTCCTGATCTGAGTTTTTTAGCAATTCCTGGTTTGAATTTTTGAGTTCCTCACCAATTCCTGGGTTGAGTTTTTTACCAATTCCTGAGTTGAGTTTTTGAGGTTTTTACCAATTTCTGACTGGAATTTTTGAGATTTTTTAGCAATTCCTGATTTGAGTTTTTTAGCAAATCCTGGGTTGAGTTTTGGAGTTTCTCAGCAATCCTTGGGTTGAGTTTTGGAGTTTTTTACCAATTCCTGGTTTAAATTTTTGAGTTTTTTAGCAATTCCTGGTTTGAATTTTTGAGTTCCTCAGCAATTCCTGGTTTGAGTTTTGGAGTTTTTTACCAATTCCTGGTTTGAATTTTTGAGATTTTTAGCAATTCCTGATTTGAGTTTTTTAGCAAATCCTGGGTTGAATTTTTGAGTTTCCCACCAATTCCTGGTTTGAATTTTTGAGTTTTTTAGCAATTCCTGGTTTGAGTTTTGGAGTTTTTAACCAATTCCTGGTTTGAATTGTTGAGTTTTTTAGCAATTCCTGGTTTGAGTTTTTTAGCAATTCCTGGTTTGAATTGTTGAGTTTTTTAGCAATTCCTGGTTTGAGTTTTTTAGCAATTCCTGGTTTGAGTTTTGGAGTTCCTCACCCATCCCTGGTGCTGCCCCTGCCCGCGTGTCCCTCTCAAAGGCAGAAGGGGCCGGGAGGTGACACCGAGGAGAGCTGGGGACAGGGATGGGACAGGGTTGGGACAGGGATGGGACAGGGATGGGACAGGGATGGGACAGGGATGGGGACAGGGATGGGACAGGGTTGGGACAGGGTTGGGACAGGGTTGGGACAGGGTTGGGACAGGGCTGGGACAGGGATGGGACAGGGTTGGGACAGGGATGGGGACAGGGATGGGACAGGGTTGGGACAGGGCTGGTGACAGGGTTGGGGACAGGGATGGGACAGGGTTGGTGACAGAGCTGGGGACAGGGTTGGGACAGAGGTGGGGCAGGGTTGGGGACAGGGATGGTGACAGGGATGGGACAGGGATGGGGACAGGGTTGGGGACAGAGCCAGAGGACAGCTGGGGACAGGGTTGGGGCAGGGTTGGGACAGGGATGGGACAGGGATGGGACAGGGATGGGACAGGGTTGGAGCAGGGTTGGAGCAGGGTTGGGACAGGGATGGGACAGGGATGGGACAGGGTTGGGACAGGGTTGGTGACAGAGCTGGGGACAGGGTTGGGACAGGGTTGGTGACAGGGATGGGACAGGGATGGGGACAGGGATGGGACAGGGTTGGGACAGGGCTGGTGACAGGGTTGGGGACAGGGATGGGACAGGGATGGGACAGGGTTGGGACAGGGATGGGGACAGGGATGGGACAGGGTTGGGACAGGGCTGGGACAGGGATGGGACAGGGTTGGTGACAGAGCTGGGGACAGGGTTGGGACAGAGGTGGGGCAGGGTTGGGGACAGGGTTGGTGACAGGGATGGGACAGGGATGGGGACAGGGTTGGGGACAGAGCCAGAGGACAGCTGGGGACAGGGTTGGGGCAGGGTTGGGACAGGGATGGGACAGGGATGGGACAGGGTTGGGACAGGGTTGGAGCAGGGTTGGAGCAGGGTTGGAGCAGGGTTGGGACAGGGATGGGACAGGGATGGGACAGGGTTGGGACAGGGCTGGGACAGGGTTGGGACAGGGTTGGTGACAGGGATGGGACAGGGTTGGGACAGGGATGGGACAGCCCCGGGGACAGAGGGGCTGAGGGAGAAAAGGGAATGTGGAGGCTCCAGGAGGGTGGCAATGTCCCCTGCTGCCCCGGGAACGGCTCCTTGGGCTGCCGGGACGGGAATTCCCACCGGGAGGGGACACCTGGGTGGGGACACCGGGAGGGACCTTGGTGCCAGCACGGGGTGGGTTGGGTGGAGACGCTGCTGTCCCCTGAGGTGGCACCTGCGGGACTCCTGGGGCACACCTGGGCACACTTGGGCACACCTGGGCACACCTGGGGGACTCCTGGGGCACACCTGGGCACACCTGGGGCACAACTGGGCACACCTGGGGACACCTGGGCACACCTGGGGACACCTGATGACACCTGGGGGACTCAGAAGGTTTTTTTTTAACAGAAATTAACAAAAATTAACAAAAATTAACAAAAATTAACAGATATATTAACAAAAATTGCCAAACATTAACAGAAACAAACGGAAATATTAACAGAAATATTAACAGAAATATTAACAAAAATTAACAGACATTAACAGACATTAACAGAAATATTAACAAAAATGTACAGGAATTTACAGAAATTAATAAACATTTACAGAAATATTAACAGAAATTAACAGAAGTTAACAGAAATATTAACAGAAATTAACAAAAATTAGCAGAAATTAGCATTATCTCTGTTATCAACAGATTCCACAGGAATCTGTTGCTTTTTCTGGGACCGAAAGAATTCCCGATCCCGTTTTTTTTTTTCCTCTTTATTCCCTCTGGAAGAGTCTGGGAATTTCCTGGGAAATCCAAAAGCAGCAGAAATCCCGAGCCCAGCCCTGGAGCAGCAGGAATTCCAGAGGGTTTGGGAATTCCAGGAGATTTTTGGGAATTCCAGGAGGTTTTTGGGAATTCCAGAGGTTTTTGGGAATTCCAGAGGTTTTTGGGAATTCCAGGAGGGATCAGACCCAAGAAGGGTTTTGGGAATTCAGGAGGTTTTTGGGAATTCCAGGAGGTTTTTGGAAATTCCAGCTGGGATCAGAGCCCAGAGGGGTTTGGGAATTCCAGAGTGAAGGAGAGTTTGGGAATTCCAGAGGGAGGGAGGTTTTTGGGAATTCCAGAGGGAGGGAGGTTTTTGGGAATTCCAGCTGGGATCAGAGCCCAGCTAGATTCCAAGCATTGCCACGCTCAGGAACCTCCCAGCTGTGGATCCAGGACATCCCTGGCACCTTTCCGTCAGAATTCAGGGAATTCCAGGAGAATTCCAAGCATTGCCAAGCTCAGCTGTGGATCCAGGATGTCCCTGGGACTTTTCCCCCAGAATTTGGGAATTCTAATCCTCTCCACCCCCCTCAGCTGTGGATCCAGGATGTCCCTGGGACTTTTCCCCCAGAATTTGGGAATTCTAATCCTCTCCATCCCCCTCAGCTCTGGATCCAGGATGTCCCTGGGAGTTTTCCCCCAGAATTTGGGAATTCCAAGCATTGCCAAGCTCAGCTCTGGATCCAGGATGTCCCTGGGAGTTTTCCCCCAGAATTTGGGAATTCCTCCCCTCTCACCCCCATCTCCTCAGGGCTGTCCCAAATCCCGCTCCTGCCCGTTCCCACCCCCATCCCGCAGCTGCCCCGACCCCAAACCTGGGGCTCCCTCCTGCCCCTCCCGCAATTCCCGGGAATTTCCCTGGGCCAGGCCTAAATTTGGGCCGGGCCTGGGGCCCCTCCCGGCCCGGAGCCTCTGGAAGCAGAAGAGCAGGGACAGGACCAGGGTGTCCAGGAGCAGCTCCAGCATCTCCACCACCGAGAGCACCGAGGAGCCGAACCAGAGGCTCCACTGGCTGCCCATGCTGGAGAGCAGCAGGTTCTCCTGCAAAAAAACCCAAAAAAGGGAAAGGTTTGGGGCTTTATTTTCCTTTTTTATGTTTTTTCTATTCCTCACACCCAGATTTGGAACATATGGGATCAGTGGTTCAATTTCCCAATAATTTTCCCTAAATAAAAACCCAAAACCAATCCCAAAGCTGGAGAGCAGCAGGTTCTCCTGCAAAAAAAACCCAAAAAAGGGAAAGGATTGGGGCTTTATTTTCCTTTTTTATGTTTTTTCTATTCCTCACACCCAGATTTGGAACATATGGGATCAGCAGTTCAATTTCCCAATAATTTTCCCTAAATAAAACCCCAACACCAATCCCAAAGCTGCCAGCAGCAGGTTCTCCTGCAAAAAAAACCCCAAAAAGGGAAAGGTTTGGGGCTTTATTTTCCTTTTTTATGTTTTTTTCTATATAATATAAAAATAATTAATTTGGGAATGAGCCTGTCAGGAATTCGGGAATGAGCCTGTCAGGAATTCGGGAATGAGTGCATGAGGAATTCGGGAATGAGCCTGTCAGGAATTTGGGAATGAGCCCGTGAGGAATCCGGGAATGAGCCCGTGAGGAATTTGGGAATGAGCCCGTGAGGAATCCGGGAATGAGCCCGTGAGGAATCCAGGAATGAGCCCGTGAGGAATTCGGGAATGAGCCTGTGAGGAATTTGGGAACGAGCGCGTGAGGAATTCGGGAATGAGCCTGTCAGGAATTTGGGAACAAGCGCATCAGGAATTCGGGAATGAGCTCGTGAGGAATTTGGGAACGAGCGTGTGAGGAATTCGGGAATGAGCCCGTGAGGAATCCAGGAATGAGCCCGTGAGGAATTTGGGAACGAGCGCATCAGGAATTCGGGAATGAGCTCGTGAGGAATTTGGGAACGAGCGTGTGAGGAATTCGGGAATGAGCCCGTGAGGAATTTGGGAACAAGCGCATCAGGAATTCGGGAATGAGCCCGTGAGGAATGCCGCGAGCAGGGATTAGCGGAGGGGCTGTCGGGGAAGCGGCACCTACGGAGAGCAGCGGGGCCTCGCGCACGGCCTGCGAGTTCAGCTGCCGGTAGAACACGGTGACCTTGGCGACGTCCCTCCTGCAGCGACACGCGCAGCTGGCACCGCCGGCGGCACCGGCACCGCCGCGCTCCCGCTGGGCACCGCGGCATTCCCAGTGGGCACCGGGGCGTTCCAAGTGGGGACCGGGGCGTTCCCAGTGGGGACCGGGGCGTTCCCAGCTGGGACTGGGGCATTCCCAGTGGGTACCGGGGCGTTCCCAGTGGGGACTGGGACGTTCCCAGCTGGGACTGGGGCATTCCCAGTGGGTACCAGGGCATTCCCAGTTGGGACCGGCGCATTCCCAGTGGGCACCGGGGCGTTCCCAGCTGGGCACCGGGGCATTCCCAGTTGGGACTGGGGCATTCCCAGCTGGGACCGGGGCGTTCCCAGTGGGGACTGGGGCATTCCCCGAGGGCACCGGGGCATTCCCAGTGGGTACCGGGGCATTCCCAGTGGGCACCGGAGCATTCCCCGAGGGCACCGGGGCATTCCCAGTGGGCACCGGGGCATTCCCAGTGGGCACCGGGGCATTCCCAGTGGGTACCGGGGCATTCCCAGTGGGCCCCGGGGCATTCCCAGTTGGGACTGGGGCATTCCCAGTTGGGACCAGGGCATTCCCAGTGGGGACTGGGACATTCCCAGTGGGCACCGGGGCATTCCCAGTGGGCCCCGGGGCATTCCCGGTTGGGACTGGGACATTCCCAGTGGGCACCGGGGCATTCCCAGTTGGGACTGGGACATTCCCAGTGGGCACCGGGGCATTCCCAGTTGGGACTGGGACATTCCCAGTGGGAACCGGGGCGTTCCCAGTGGGGACCGGGACATTCCCAGTGGGGACTGGGACATTCTCAGTTGGGACTGGGAAATTCCCAGTGGGTACCGGGGCGTTCCCAGTGGGTACCGGGGCATTCCCAGTGGGCACTGGGACATTCTCAGTTGGGACTGGGAAATTCCCAGTGGGTACCGGGGCATTCCCAGTGGGCACTGGGACATTCCCAGTTGGGACCGGGGCATTCCCAGGATTTCCCTGCTGCCCTCCCTGCCCCATCCCAGACCCCACAGATTGGGATGGCCCCAAGGACGGGGATGACCCCATGGACAGGGATGACCCCATGGATTGGAATGGCCCCATGGATTGGGATGACCCCAGGGATCGGGATGGCCCCACGGATTGGGAACATCCCGGGATTTACCTGCTGCTGCTGGAGTTGTAGCCGTTCTGGTGCCGCAGAGCCTGGCGCACCCAGTCCTGCCATGGGAATGTTGGCATTGGAATGTTGGCATTGGAATGTTGTTAATGGAATGTTGGCATTGGAATGTTGGCATTGGAACATTGGCATTGGAATATTTGGCATTGGAATGTTGGCAGTGGAATGTTGTTAATGGGATATTGTTAATGGAATGTTGGCAGTGGAATGTTGGCATTGAAATGTTGGCATTGGAATATTTGTTAATGGAATGTTGGCATTGGAATGTTGTTAATGGAATGTTGGCATTGGAATGTTGTTAATGGGATATTGTTAATGGAATGTTGGCATTGGAATATTCTTAATGGAATGTTGGCATTGGAATATTTGTTAATGGAATGTTGGCATTGGAATATTTGTTAATGGAATGTTGGCATTGGAATATTTGTTAATGGAATGTTTGTTATTGGAACGTTCATTATTGGAATGTTTGTCATTGGGAGATTTGTTACTGGAATATTTGATATTGGAATGTTTCCATTGGAATATTCACGACTGGAATATTCATTATTGGAATATTCATGACTGGAATATTCATTATTGGAATATTAATTCCTGGAATATTCATGACTGGAATGTTTCTATTGGAATATTCATGACTGGAATGTTAATTCCTGGAATATTAATTCCTGGAATGTTCCTGACTGGAATTTTTGCCGTACCTGGGATTTCAGCGAGGGCCACTTGGCTGTGCCAGCTGAGACCTTGTACAGGGATTCCCTGGGGAGAGAAAACCGGGAATGCTGAAAAAATGGGAATTCACCTGTTTTAAACTAACTCTTATTTAGATTACATTACATTTCGATTAAATTTAATTTCAATTTAAATTAAATTTTAAAAAGATGGGAGCATTAAATTAAAATTTAATTTTAACTTACATTACATTTAGAATAAATTTCATATAGATTACATTAAATTTTGATTAAATTTAATTTCAATTTAAATTAAATTTTAAAAAGATGTGAGAATTAAATTAAAATTTAATTTCAATTTCCATTACATTTAGATTAAATTTCATATAGATTACATTAATTTTAATTTCAATTTCAATTAAAATTTTAAAAGATGGGAGCATAAATTGAAATTTAATTTTAACTTACATTAATTTTAAACCAAATCTAATTAAGATTAAATTCAAATTCAAAGTGAATTGAACCTAAAAAAGATGGGAGCATAAATTGAAATTTAATTTTAAATAAAAATTAAAGTTTAATTTTAAATTTAAATTTTCATTTTTAAATTCAAAGTGAGTTGAACCTAAAACAGATGGGCGCATTAAACTGAAATTTAATTTTAACTTAAATTAAATTTAAAATTTTGATTAAATTCAAATTAAAAGCAAATTGAATGAATCAAAGATGGGAGCATTAAACTGAGATTTCATTTTCACTTAAATTAAATTTAAAATTTCGATTAAATTCAAATTAAAGCGAATTGAACCAAAGATGGGAGCATTAAACTGAAATTTCATTTTAACTTAAATTAAATTTAAAATTTCGATTAAATTCAAATTAAAAGCGAATTGAACAAACCAAAGATGGGAGCATTAAACTGAAATTTCGTTTTCACTTAAATTTAATTTAAAATTTAGATTAAATTCAAATTAAAAGCGAATTGAACCAAAGATGGGAGCATAAACTGACATTTCATTTTAACTTAAATTAAATTTAAAATTTAGATTAAATTCAAATTAAAAGCAAATTTAACCTATCAAAGATGGGAGCATAAACTGAGATTTCATTTTCACTTAAATTAAATCTAAAATTTCGATTAAATTCAAATTAAAAGCAAATTTAACCTATCAAAGATGGGAGCATAAACTGAGATTTCATTTTCACTTAAATTAAATCTAAAATTTAGATTAAATTCAAATTAAAAGCGAATTGAACCAAAGATGGGAGCATAAACTGAAATTTCATTTTAACTTAAATTAAATTTAAAATTTCGATTAAATTCAAATTAAAAGCGAATTGAACCTACCAAAGATGGGAGCATAAACTGAAATTTAATTTTAACTTACGTTCAAGTTAAACTCAATCCCATTTAGATTAAATTCCAATTAGAAGAGGTCCGAATTCAAATGAAATTCAAATGAAATTCAAATGAAATGCAAATGAAATGGAAATGAAGTTGGGATCCGGGGCTCACCTGCAGGGCTTGGGGCAGTGCTGGAAACAATCCAGGCGGTGACTGCGGAGCCGCCGGGACAGCTGGTAAAAGCAGTGCCCTGGAAAACGGGGAGCAAGAACGGCACTGGGGATTCCCGGGAATCCAATTCCTGGAATTCCCGCTCCCCCTGGGACTCCCCCGAAAGGAAAAAAAAAAGAGGAATTAAATCCTAAAATCCCCGGATTTGGGGTTGGGAGGGAATTCCTTAAAGGCGATTCCCACGCCTAAAGCCGGGAATGCCGGGATTCCAGGATTTCCCAGGGAATCGGGAATTCCCGGGATTTTATCCCAGGGAATCAGTGAATCCCAGGGATTTATCTCCATGGAAATCCCAGGGATTTTATCCCAGGGAATCAGTGAATCCCAGGGATTTATCTCCGTGGAAATCCCAGGGATTTTATCCCAGGGAATCAGTGAATCCCAGGGATTTATCTCCATGGAAATCCCAGGGATTTTATCCCAGGGAATCAGTGAATCCCAGGGATTTTATCCCAGGGAATCGGGGAATCCCAGGGATTTATCTCCATGGAAATCCCAGGGATTTTATCCCAGGGAATCAGTGAATCCCAGGGATTTATCTCCATGGAAATGCCAGGGATTTTATCCCAGGGAATCATGAATCACAGGGATTTTATCCCAGGGAATCGGGGAATCCCAGGGATTTATCTCCATGGAAATCCCAGGGATTTTATCCCAGGGAATCGGGGAATCCCAGGGATTTATCTCCATGGAAATCCCAGGGATTTTATCCCAGGGATTTTATCCCAGGGAATCAGTGAATCCCAGGGATTTATCTCCATGGAAATCCCTGGGATTGTTTCTAGGATCCAACGAATTCCCAGGATTTATTTTGATGATGATGATGATGATTATTATTATTATTTTAATTATTATTTTTATCTCTGCCCCGCTGCCTTACCCCATTCGGGCTGGTGGCTGTAGTCGCTATTCCCAGGCAATCCCGGGGATTGTTTCCCAGGTTTATTATTATTTATTTTATTTTTATTTTTATTTTTATTTTTATTTTTATTAGTGCCCCGCTGCCTTACCCCAGGCGGGCTGGCGGCTGTAGTCGCTATTCCCGGGCAATCCCAGGGATTATTTCCCCGGATATTATTATTATTATTATTTTAATTTTTATTTTTAGTGCCCCGCTGCCTTACCCCATTCGGGCTGGCGGCTGTAGTCGCTATTCCCAGGCAATCCCGGGGATTGTTTCCCAGAATATTATTATAATTTTTATATTTTAATTTTAATTTTAATTTTAATTTTAATTTTTATCTCTGCCCCGCTGCCTTACCCCATTCGGGCTGGCGGCTGTAGTCGCTATTCCCGGGCAATCCCAGGGATTGTTTCCCAGGTTTATTATTATTAATTTTAATTTTAATTTTAATTTTAATTTTAATTTTTATTTTTATTTTTATTTTTATTAGTGCCCCGCTGCCTTACCCCATTCGGGCTGGCGGCTGTAGTCGCTATTCCCGGGCAATCCCAGGGATTATTTCCCCGGATATTATTATTATTTTTATTTTATTTTTATTTTTAGTGCCCCGCTGCCTTACCCCATTCGGGCTGGCGGCTGTAGTCGCTATTCCCGGGCAATCCCGGGGATTGTTTCCCAGGTTTATTATTATTAATTTTAATTTTAATTTTAATTTTTATTTTTATTTTTAGTGCCCCGCTGCCTTACCCCATTCGGGCTGGCGACTGTAGTCGCAGTAGCGCCCCCCGGCGGGCAGCGGGTAGTAGATGTAGCCGCAGCCGCATTGGCGCAGCATGGCGCGCTGGAAGCACGAGTGCAGGCAGGCCTGGGGACAGGGAAACACGGCATCAACGGGAACGTTCCGGGGCTCTGGGGGGGAACTGGCGGCAGAAAAGGTGGGGAGGAAAATCGCATTGAAAAAAATAAAAAAAAAATTGGAATCTGTAGGGTGGAACTGGTAGGAGAAAAGTGGAGGGGGGAAATTGCATAAATTAAAAAAAAAATTCCAAATCTCTGGGATGAAGCTCTTAGGAGACAAGGGCAAAAAAAAATTGGAGCTGTTGTTGTAGAGCAGTTCCAGCCTGGCTAAGCCGGGTTTAGCTAGGCCAGGCTCGGTACCTGCAGGGTGTAGGAGTTGTTGTAGGGCAGTTGCAGCCTGGCTAAGCCGGGTTTAGCTAGGCCAGGCTCGGTACCTGCAGGGTGTAGGAGTTGTTGTAGGGCAGTTGCAGCCTGGCTAAGCCGGGTTTAGCTAGGCCAGGCTCGGTACCTGCAGGGTGTAGGAGTTGTTGTAGGGCAGTTGCAGCCTGGCTAAGCCGGGTTTAGCTAGGCCAGGCTCGGTACCTGCAGGGTGTAGGAGTTGTTGTAGAACAACTCCAGCCTGGCTAAGCCGGGTTTAGCTAGGCCAGGCTCGGTACCTGCAGGGTGTAGGAGTTGTTGTAGGGCAGTTGCAGTCTGGCTAAGCCGGGTTTAGCTAAGCCAGGCTCGGTACCTGCAGGGTGTAGGAGTTGTTGTAGAGCAGCTCCAGCCTGGCTAAGCCAGGCTTAGCTAGGCCAAGGCTCGGTACCTGCAGGGTGTAGGAGTTGTTATAGAACAGCTCCAGTCTGGCTAAGCCAGGCTTAGCTAGGCCAGGCTCGGTACCTGCAGGGTGTAGGAGTTGTTGTAGAGCAGCTCCACGGCCACGTCGGCCCCGTCCGTGGTGCACTTGCCGTAGTTGCCGCCCAGGCGATTCACCTGGTCCTGCGGGGACACGGAGGAGCCCGGGGTGATTCATTAGCAGGGTTCATTAATTAGTGCCCCGAGTGATTAGCAGGGTTAATTGGAGCCCTGGGTGATTAGCAGGGTTCATTAAAGCCAGCCATCACCCTCTGGGCTTCACTGCAGGAAGGGATGGTGTGGGATGGTTGGGAATGGTTTGGGATGATTTGGGATGGTTGAGATGGTTGAGATGGTTGAGATGGTTTGGGATGGTTTGGGATGGTTTGGGATGGGTTGGGATGGTTGAGATGGTTGAGATGGTTGGGATGGTTTGGGATGGTTTGGGATGGGTTGGGATGGTTGGGGATGGTTGGGATGGGTTGGGATGGTTGGGATGGTTTGGGATGATTTGGGATGGTTGGGAATGGTTTGGGATGATTTGGGATGGTTGGGATGGTTTGGGATGGTTTGGGATGATTTGGGATGGTTGGGATGGTTGGGATGGTGTGGCATGGTTTGGGAATGGTGTGGGATGGTTTGGGATGGGTTGGGATGGTTGGGGATGGTTTGGGATGGTTTGGGATGGTTGGGGATGGTTTGGGATGGTTGGGGATGGTTTGGGATGGTTTGGGATGGGTTGGGATGGTTGGGATGGTTGGGATGGTTGAGATGGTTGGGATGGTTTGGGATGGTTTGGGATGGTTGGGGATGGTTGGGGATGGTTTGGGATGGTTGGGATGGTTGGGATGGGTTGGGATGGTTGGGATGGTTGGGATGGTTGAGATGGTTGGGATGGTTTGGGATGGTTTGGGATGGGTTGGGATGGTTGGGATGGTGTGGCATGGTTTGGGAATGGTGTGGGATGGTTTGGGATGATTTGGGATGGTTTGGGATGGTTGGGGATGGTTGGGATGGTTGGAGATGGTTTGGCACAATTTGGCACGGTTTGGCATGGCTGGATTTTGTTCCCCTGTGCCCACCTGGCGGATGCCAAAAGGCCACATTTGGGACGGTTGGGGATGGTTGGGGATGGTTTGGCATGGTTTGGCACAGTTTGGCACAGCTTGGCACGGTTTGGCATGGCTGGAATTTGTCCCCCGTGCCCACCTGGCGGATGGCGATGGTGGTGGCGATGCCCGGGCGGATGTGGAAGCCCTCGTGCTCCAGGAACGGCGTCTGGTTGTGGCTGTGGATCATCACCTTCACCCCGGCCACGGTGGACAGCAGCGGGATGTGCTCCTTCTGCTCGGCCCGCAGGATCAGGGACAGCCCTGGGGACACACGGAGAGGGGATTGGGACACACGGGGGACAGGACAGGGACACAGCCCTGGGGACACACGGGGGGGATTGGGACACACGGGGGACAGGACAGGGACAGCCCTGGGGACACGGGGGGGATGGGACACACGGGGGACAGGACAGGGACAGCCCTGGGGACACACGGGGGGGGATGGGACACACGGGGGACAGGACAGGGACAACCCTGGGGACACACGGAGAGGGGATTGGGACACACGGGGGACAGGACAGGGACAACCCTGGGGACACACGAGAGGGGATTGGGACACACGGGGGACAGGACAGGGACAGCCTGGGGACACACGGGGGGGATGGACCACGGGGGACAGGACAGGGACAACCCTGGGGACACACGGAGAGGGGATTGGGACACACGGGGGACAGGACAGGGACAGCCTGGGGACACACAGAGGGGATGGGACACACGGGGGACAGGACAGGGACAGCCTGGGGACACACGGGGGGGGTTGGGACACACCGGGGACAGGACAGGGACAGCCTGGGGACACACAGAGGGGATGGGACACACGGGGGACAGGACAGGGACAGCCTGGGGACACAGAGGGGACAGGACAGGGACAGCCCTGGGGACACACACGGGGGGATTGGGACACACAGGGGACAGGACAGGGACAGCCCTGGGGACACACACGGGGGGATTGGGACACACAGGGGACAGGACAGGGACAGCCCTGGGGACACACACGGGGGGATTGGGACACACAGGGGACAGGACAGGGACAGCCCTGGGGACACAGGGGACAGGACAGGGACAGCCCTGGGGACACACAGGGGACAGGAGAGGGACAGCCTGGGACACACAGGGGACAGGACAGGGACAGCCTGGGACACACAGGGGACAGGACAGGGACAGCCCTGGGGACACACAGGGGACAGGACAGGGACAGCCTGGGGACACACGGGACAGGACAGGGACAGCCTGGGGACACACAGGGGACAGGACAGGGACAGCCTGGGGACACAGGGGACAGGACAGGGACAGCCTGGGGACACACAGGGGACAGGACAGGGACAGCCCTGGGGACACACACGGGGGGATTGGGACACACAGGGGACAGGACAGGGACAGCCCTGGGGACACACGGGGGACAGGACAGGGACAGCCCTGGGGACACAGGGGACAGGACAGGGACAGCCCTGGGGACACACACGGGGGGATTGGGACACACAGGGGACAGGACAGGGACAGCCCTGGGGGATGGGGACAGCCCTGGGGACACAGGGGACAGGACAGGGACAGCCTGGGGGATGGGGACAGGACAGGGACAGCCTGGGACACACAGGGGACAGGACAGGGACAGCCTGGGGGATGGGGACAGGACAGGGACAGCCTGGGGACACAGGGGACAGGACAGGGACAGCCCTGGGGGATGGGGACAGCCCTGGGGACACACAGGGGACAGGACAGGGACAGCCTGGGGGATGGGGACAGGACAGGGACAGCCCTGGGGACACACGGGGGACAGGACAGGGACAGCCCTGGGGGATGGGGACAGCCCTGGGGACACACAGGGGACAGGACAGGGACAGCCTGGGGACACAGGGGACAGGACAGGGACAGCCCTGGGGGATGGGGACAGCCCTGGGGACACACAGGGGACAGGACAGGGACAGCCTGGGGACACAGGGGACAGGACAGGGACAGCCCTGGGGACACACAGGGGACAGGACAGGGACAGCCCTGGGGACACACACGGGGGGATTGGGACACACAGGGGACAGGACAGGGACAGCCCTGGGGGATGGGGACAGCCCTGGGGACAGGAGAGTGCCCAGCTCTGGGCAAATCCCTCCTGTTTGGGTTTGGGGCCCAGCTTTGGGCTCTGTTTGGGTTCATTTTGGGTCCCAGAAAAGCCAGTTTTACTCCTCAGAGCCCGGGTGACAATGGTGCCCACTCCAAAGTTTCAATAATCAATCCCATCATAAATTATAAATCATAAATCATAAATCATAAATCATAATAACCCTATAAATAAAACCCAACAAACCCACATTTGGACTCTGGGATCCCTCAAGAGCCATTTTTAATTCTTAGACTCCTGGTGATAATGGCACCTATTCCAAATCTTCAATAATCCCATAATAAATTATAAATTATAAATTATAAATTATAAATTATAAAAACCCTATAAATAAATAAAACCCCATAAATAAAACCCAACAAACCCACATTTGGACTCTGGGATCCCTCAAGAGCCATTTTTATTCCCCAGAGCCCTGGTGACAATGGTACCTATTCCAAACCTTCAGGAATCCCATAATAAATAAAAAAAAGAAACAATAAACAATAAATAATAGTAACAACCCTATAAATAAATAAAACCCTATAAATAAAACACAACAAATCCAGACTTGGGTTCTGGGATCCCTCATTTTGGATCCCAGAAAAGCCATTTTTAATTCTTAGACTCCTGGTGATAATGGCACCTATTCCAAATCTTCAATAATCCCATAATAAATTATAAATTATAAATTATAAATTATAAATTATAAATTATAAATTATAAATTATAATAACCCTATAAATAAATAAAACCCCATAAATAAAACCCAACAAACCCACATTTGGACTCTGGGATCCCTCAAGAGCCATTTTTATTCCCCAGAGCCCTGGTGACAATGGTACCTATTCCAAACCTTCAGGAATCCCATAATAAATAAAAAAAAGAAACAATAAACAATAAATAATAGTAACAACCCTATAAATAAATAAAACCCTATAAATAAAACACAACAAATCCAGATTTGGTTTCTGGGATCCCTCATTTTGGATCCCAGAAAAGCCATTTTTAATTCTTAGACTCCTGGTGATAATGGCACCTATTCCAAATCTTCAATAATCCCATAATAAATTATAAATTATAAATTATAAATTATAAATTATAAATTATAAATTATAATAACCCTATAAATAAATAAAACCCCATAAATAAAACCCAACAAACCCACATTTGGACTCTGGGATCCCTCAAGAGCCATTTTTAATTCTTAGAGCCCTGGTGACAATGGCAGCTATTCCAAACCCTCAATAATCCCATAATAAATTATAAATAACCCTATAAATAAACCCCAATATTCTGCAAAAAAACACTGTGAGCACATCCCGCTCCAAACTAAAAAGAAATTCTGCTTTTTTTTTTTTTTTTTTTTTAAAGCCCAGATGCTGCTGGGGCTTAAAATAATCATATTGTGGTGGCACAGTAATTGCCAAAAAAAAAAAAAAAACCCTCTTAATTTTGGCTCTTTTTTCCCCGTTTTGGAGATCACTCACCATAAGGAATTCCTGGTTTTGTGGCTTTCCAGAAGGGATCTGTCCCCCTGCTGTTAAAAGTGTAGCAGCTCCCAAAAACTGGGTGGTGGAAGGGAACGTAATCACTGGAAAATCAGAGATTTCACGGGGTTTAATCATTTGATTTATGACCTTGATTCCAAGCTGGAGGTGTCTGGGAAAATGGGAATCACTGGAAAGGCAAGAGAGATTGGATGGAATTTTAATTATTTGATTTATGACCGTAATTCCAAGCTGGAGGTGTTTGGGAAAATGGGAATCACTGGAAAATCAAGAGTGGTTTGATGGAGTTTTACTGGAAAATCAAGAGAAATTTGATGGGATTTTACTGGAAAATCAAGAGAGATTTAATGGGATTTTACTGGAAAATCAAGAGAAATTTGATGGGATTTTACTGGAAAATCAAGAGAGATTTGATGGAATTTTACTGGAAATCAAGAGAAATTTAATGGGATTTTACTGGAACTTTAGAGAATACAATAGAGTTAGCAAATAACTTTAGAGAATAAAATAAAGTTAGAAAATAACTTTAGAGAATAGAGTTAGAAAATAAATTTAGAGAATACAATAGTTAGAAAACAACTTTAGAGAATAAAATAGAGTTAGAAAACAACTTTAGAGATAAAATAGTTAGAAAATAACTTTAGAGAATAGAGTTAGCAAATAACTTTAGAGAATAAAATAGAGTTAGCAAATAACTTAAGAAAATACAATAGAGTTAGAAAATAAATTTAGAGAATACAATAGAGTTAAAAAATAAATTTAGAGAATAGAGTTAGAAAATAACTTTAGAGAATAAAATAGAGTTAGCAAATAACTTAAGAGAATAAAATAGAGTTAGCAAATAACTTAAGAGAATACAATAGAGTTAGAAAATAACTTTAGAGAATAGAGTTAGAAAATAAATTTAGAGAATAGAGTTAGCAAATAACTTTAGAGAATAAAATAGAGTTAGCAAATAACTTAAGAGAATACAATAGGGTTAAAAAATAGATTTAGAGAATACAATAGAGTTAGAAAATAGATTTAGAGAATACAATAGAGTTAGCAAATAACTTTAGAGAATGAAATAGAGTTAGCAAATAACTTTAGAGAATACAATAGAGTTAGAAAATAAATTTAGAGAATACAATAGAGTTAAAAAATAGATTTAGAGAATACAGCAGAGCCAGCAAATGGCTTTAGAGAATGAAATAGAGTTAAAAAATAGATTTAGAGAATACAATAGAGTTAGCAAATAACTTTAGAGAATGAAATAGAGTTAAAAAATAGATTTAGAGAATACAATAGAGTTAGCAAATAACTTTAGAGAATGAAATAGAGTTAAAAATAGATTTAGAGACTAGAACAGAGCCAGCAAATAACTTTAGAGGATGAAATAGAGTTAAAAATAGATTTAGAGACTAGAAGAGAGCCAGCAAACGGCTCTGTGCCGCGGCGTGCCGCCTCTCCACGGATCCCGTTCCCCGTGTCCCCCCTGGCCCCACCTGGGCCGGCAGGGCTCGCCGTCGTACTGGCACGAGTACACGAGCTCCGGGAAGCGCCGCGGGGCCCGGGCCAGCGCCGGCGGCAGCTGCGCCACCAGGTTGATGTAGTGGAAGCGGAGCCACTCCTGCAGCGCGGCCGCGCCCGACGCCTGCGAGCTGAACAGGCAATTCCCGCCCGTGGCGTTGCACTGGGACACGGGGAAAAGGGGATGTGAGCGGCTGGGAATGGGAATGGGAATGGGAATGGGGATGGGGCTGGGAATGGGAATGGGGCTGGGGATGGGGCTGGGGATGGGGCTGGGAATGGGAATGGGGCTGGGGATGGGGATGGGAATGGGGCTGGGAATGGGAATGGGGATGGGAATGGGGATGGGGACGGGAATAGGACTGGGAATGGGAATGGGAATGGGGCTGGGAATGGGAATGGGGCTGGGATTGGGAATGGGAATGGGAATGGGAATGGGGATGGGACTGGGAATGGGACTGGGAATGGGGCTGGGAATGGGGCTGGGAATGGGAATGGGAATGGGAATGGGGATGGGAATGGGACTGGGACTGGGAATGGGAATGGGGCTGGGGATGGGGATGGGGATGGGAATGGGGATGGGAATGGGACTGGGAATGGGACTGGGACTGGGATTGGGAATGGGGCTGGGGATGGGACTGGGAATGGGGCTGGGAATGGGAATGGGACTGGGAATGGGGCTGGGGATGGGGCTGGGAATGGGGCTGGGATTGGGAATGGGGCTGGGACTGGGACTGGGAATGGGGCTGGGATTGGGAATGGGAATGGGAATGGGGATGGGACTGGGAATGGGACTGGGACTGGGACTGGGAATGGGGCTGGGAATGGGGCTGGGAATGGGAATGGGAATGGGAATGGGACTGGGACTGGGAATGGGGCTGGGAATGGGAATGGGGATGGGAATGGGACTGGGGTGGGAATTGTGGGCCGTGGGGGGTTAGGGTTGGCTGGCTAGGGTGTCGTATATCAGTTGTGGTATGTTATGTCAATGATATAATATAATATAACATCACATCACAATATAACATCACATCGTTATGTTATGTTATGTTATGTTATGTTATGTTATGTTATGTTATGTTATGTTATGTTATATCATATTATATTATATTATATTATATCCTATTATATATCATATCATATCATATCATATCATATCATATCATATCATATCATATCACATTATATTATATTACATTATATTATATTATATTATATTATATTAATCATATTATATTATATTAATTATATTATATTATATTATATTATATTATATTATGTATTTTGGGGTGCACCCCCAGTTTCTTTGGGATAAATCCTGATCCCCATGTATTTTGGGGTGCACCCCCAGTTTCTTTGGGATAAATCCTGATCCCCATGTATTTTGGGGTGCACCCCCAGTTTCTTTGGGATAAATCCTGATCCCCATGTATTTTGGGGTGCACCCCCAGTTTCTTTGGGATAAATCCCGATCCCCATGTATTTTGGGGTGCCCCCCCATGCATTTTGGGGTGAACCCCCAATTTCTCTGGGGTGCCCCCCCCACCCTGAGGTGCCCCCGCCGCCCTTTCCGCCGCAGCCGCGCTCACCAGCCGGAATCCCACCCTGGAATGTTTCCTGCCGGCCCTGGGCTCCCACATCCTGACCAGGGAGAAGTTGTGGCTGAGCCTGAAGTTGCTGCTGAGGTTGGCCCGGGGCTGGACAGGGATGGCCCCGTCCCTGTCCCCGTCCCTGTCCCCGTCCCTGTCCCTGTCCCTGTCCCTGAGGTGGGACAGCCTGGCCGAGGCCTTGGGGCCGTACAGGAAGGTCAGCGACTCCTCGGCCATGCGCTCCAGCTGCTCCAGCTGCTCCCTGATCAGCTCAAACCTGCAGAAATTGGGGGGGGGGAAATCCACATTTCGGGAAAAATTCCGTATTTCTGATCTCACAGGCTCCATGGAAAGGTTATTCCTTGGGGTCTGTGGGAGAATATCCAGAAATTCTGCTGCTCAGCACACCAAACACTAATTATACTAATTTAATATTTCATTTATTGATTTAATATTTAATTTCTTAATTTCCCAAACCTTCAGGACACATCCCAGCCCATTCCCAAACCCTTGGGACAGATTCCAGATATTCCCAAACCTTTAGGACGTGTCCCAGACCATTCCCAAACCCTTGGGATACATCCCAGACTGTTCCCGAACCTTCAGTGACACATCCCAGCCCATTCCCAACCCTTCGGTGACACATCCCAGCCCATTCCCAAACCTTTAGTGACACATCACAGACCATTCCCAAACCCTTGGGACACATCCCAGACTGTTCCCAAACCTTTAGTGACACATCACAGACCATTCCCAAACCTTTAGGATGTGTCCCAGCCCATTCCCAAAGCCTTAGGACACATCCCAGCCCATTCCCAAACCTTTAGGACGTGTCCCAGCCCATTCCCAAACCCTTGGGACAGATTCCAGACCATTCCCAAACCTTTAGGACGTGTCCCAGCCCATTCCCAACCCTTCGGTGACACATCCCAGCCCATTCCCAAACCTTTGGAACGTGTCCCAGCCCATTCCCAAACCCCAGCTGACCTGTAGGGATCCAGGTTGCAGACGGTGACGGCCGGGAACATTTTGGGCTCGGAGTCCATGGACATGGTGAGCACCACGGGGTAGGCCCAGAACTGGCTGAACATGAGGGCAAACTGCCAGTAGAGCATGGCGAGGCTGGCCAGCAGCAGCAGCGTCCAGAACGCCGTCTTGGCGCGGTTCCTGCCGGAGCACACCAGCCGGACGGTGCCGTGGATCGTGCTGTTCTTGCAGAAGAACTCAAACATCTCCTTGAAGGAGCCGTAGAACTCGATCAGCCCTTCCTCGCCTCCTCCTCCTCCTCCTCCTGCTCCCGGCAGCTCTGGTTCCATCCTCCAAGTGGCTTTCTGGGCATGGAAAACAATGGGAAAATCGGATTAATCTGAGGAAAAGAGTCTTCCAAAAAGGCTTTTTTCAAACAGGCTTGGTCCAAGGAGGTCTTTTCCAAAGGGGCGTTTTCCAAAGAGATTTTTTCCAAAAAAGGCTTTTCCAAATGGCCTTTTCCAAAGAGGACTTTTCCCAAATGGGCTCATCCCAAATGGTCTCTTCCAAAGACGTCTCTTCCAAAGACGTCTCTTCCAAAGACGTCCTTCTCCCAAAGAGGCCTTTTCCAAAGAAACCTTTCCCAAATGGCCTTTTCCTAAATGGCCTTTTCCAAAGAAACTTTTCCCAAAGAGCCTTTTCCAAGGAAGCCTTTTCCAAGAGCATCCCAAGGCTGGCCAGCAGCAGCAGCGTCCAGAACGCCGTCTTGGCGCGGTTCCTGCCGGAGCACACCAGCCGGACGGTGCCGTGGATCGTGCTGTTCTTGCAGAAGAACTCAAACATCTCCTTGAAGGAGCCGTAGAACTCGATCAGCCCTTCCTCGCCTGCTCCTCCTCCTCCTCCTCCTGCTCCTCCCAGCAGTTCTGGTTCCATCCTCCAAGTGGCTTTCTGGGCATGGAAAACAATGGGAAAATCGGATTAATCTGAGGGAAAGTCTTCCAAAAAGGCTTTTTTCAAACAGGCTTGGTCCAAGGAGGTCTTTTCCAAAGGGGCGTTTTCCAAAGAGGACTTTTCCAAAGAGGACTTCTCCCAAATGGGCTCATCCTAAATGGTCTCTTCCAAAGAGGGTCTTTTCCCAAAGAGGCCTTTTCAAAAAAAACTTCTTCCAAACGGCCTTTTCCAAAGAAACCTTTCCCAAATGGCCTTTTCCAAAGAAACTTTTCCCAAAGAGCCTTTTCCAAGGAAGCCTTTCCCAAGAGCATCCCAAGGCTGGATTAATCTGAGGGAGAGAGTCTTCCAAAAAGGCTTTTTTCAAACAGGCTTGGTCCAAGGAGGTCTTTTCCAAAGGGGCGTTTTCCAAAGAGGCTTTTTCCAAAGAGGACTTTTCCAAAGAGGACTTTTCCAAAGAGGATTTTCCAAAAAAACTTATTCCAAATGGCCTTTTCCAAAGAGGACTTCTCCCAAAAGGGCTCATCCCAAATGGGCTCTTCCACACCGGTCTCCTCCAAACAGGTTTTTCCCAAAGAGGCCTTTCCTAAAGAGGCTTTTTCCAAAGTGGCCTTTTCCCAATTGGATTTTTCCAAGAGGCTTTTCCAAAGAGACTTTTTCCAAAGAGGCTTTTTCCAAAGTGGGTTTTTCCAAAGTGCATTTCTCCAAGAGGGTTTTTCCAAAGAGGCCTTTTCCAAACACACTTTTTCCAAAGTGGCCTTTTCTAAAATGGATTTTTCCAAGAGGTTTTTCCAAAGTGGATTTTTCCAAAGAGGGTTTTTCCAAAATGGATTTTTCCTAGAGGCTTTTCCAAAGAGGCCTTTTCCAAACCAGGCTTTTCCAAAGTGGATTTTTCCAAGAGGGTTTTTCCAAAGTGACCTTTTCCAAAATGGAGTTTTCCAAGAGGCTTTTCCAAAAGAGGCTTTTTTCCAAGAGGATTTTCCAAAGTGGCCTTTTCCAAACAAGGCTTTTCCAAAGTGGGTTTTTCCAAAGAGACCTTTTCCAAACACACTTATTCCAAAGAGGCCACTTCCAAACAGACTTTTCCAAAGTGGATTTTTCCCAAGAGTCCTTTTCCAAATCTTTTTTTTTTTCCAAGGAGCCCTCTTCCAAACAAGGCTTTTCCCAAGAGTCCTTTTCCAAGCAGGTTTTTTCCCAAGAGACCTTTTCCAAACTCGCCTTTTCCAAAGAAGCTTTTCCAAAGTTGCCTTGTCCAAAGAAACCTTTTCCAAGCAGGCGCCAGACGAGTTTGTAGTTAGGAAAAGCTGACATTAAAAGCACAAAGAATCCGGATCCAGGGAGATCCCCCCGGAATCTGGATCCAGTGAGAGCCCCCGGAATCTGGATCCAGGGAGAGACCCCCAGAATCTGGATCCAGGGAGATCCCTCCAGAAACTGGATCCAGGGAGAGACCCCCGGAATCTGGATCCAGGGAGATCCCCCCGGAATCTGGATCCAGGGAGATCCCCCCGGAATCTGGATCCAGGGAGATCCCCCCGGAATCTGGATCCAGGGAGATCCCCCTGGAATCTGGATCCAGGGAGATCCCCCCGGAATCTGGGTCCAGGGAGATCCCCCCAGAATCTGGGTCCAGGGAGAGCCCCCCGGAATCTGGATCCAGGGAGATCCCCCCGGAATCTGAATCCAGGGAGATCCCCCCGGAATCTGGATCCAGGGAGATCCCCCCGGAATCTGGATCCAGGGAGATCCCCCCGAAATCTGGATCCAGGGAGAGACCCCCGGAATCTGGATCTAGGGAGATCCCCCCGGAATCTGGATCCAGGGAGATCCCCCCGGAATCTGGATCCAGGGAGAGCCCCCCGGAATCTGGATCCAGGGAGATCCCCCCCGAATCTGGATCCAGGGAGAGCCCCCCGGAATCTGGATCCAGGGAGAGCCCCCCGGAATCTGGATCCAGGGAGAGCCCCCCGGAATCTGGATCCAGGGAGAGACCCCCGGATTCTGGATCTAGGGAGATCCCCCCGGAATCTGGATCCAGGGAGATCCCCCCGGAATCTGGGTCCAGGAAGGAGCAAGGAACCCAAATTCTGCTGCTGCTGAGCGATCCCGAGGAGCTTTCCCCCACTTCCACAGGATTTCTGTGCCAAGGTGGATTTGGGACTAATGCTGGGAAGTCTGAGGGCACAAAAGGTGAGGGATTTTCTTCTCTCCAAGAACTCCAAGGAGTTCGGAAGTGTCAGCTCGTTGTGGAGCCACACACATTTGGAATTCATGACTGGGGGAATATTTCTGGTGGGATATTCTGATTTATTATTGTTATTTTATTATATTTATAAATATTAATTATATTATTACTTTATTATTATGTACTATATTCTAATAGATATGATTTATTATTTATATTTTTTAGCTATTATTAGAGGCATTATTTATTTATATATATATTTTTATAGCTTATTTATTATATGTATTATTTATTAGATGCATTATTTATTTATATGTTCATGTTTATAGTTTACTTATTATATCTATATATTATTAGATGCATTATTTATTTATATATTTATCTTTATAGTTTATTTTTTATATATTATTTATTAGATGTATTATTTATTTATATGTTCATGTTTATAGTTTACTTATTATATCTATATATTATTAGATGCATTATTTATTTATATATTTATCTTTACAGTTTATTTATTATATATTATTTATTAGATGCATTATTTATTTATATGTTCATGTTTATAGTTTACTTTTTATATCTATATATTATTAGATGCATTATTTATTTATATATTATTTTACTGGATTATTTATCTATTATTTATTTGATGCATTATTTATTTATATATTAATTATTATAGTTTATTTATTCTCCATTATTTATTATATTCACTATTTCTATATTTATTTTTATAGTTTACTTATTATAGATGATTTTTATATGCATTATTTATTTATATATTAATTATTATAGATGATTTATCGTACATATCATTTATTATGTCATTATTTATTCTCTTTTTATGTGCCTAAAACAAGACTGGCTCAAAACCACCCCTGTGGCTTCATCCTTACGGCAAAGAATCTGGGAAAAATTCAACTTTCAACGGGTTGTGAATTAGCAGCTGCTTTTAATTTTTGCTGTAGGATCTCATTGTGCAGAAAAAAACAAGATTAATTTAACTCTCAGGGTGTTTCCTCAAGACCACCAAAATATTCATTAATTAATATTACAACACTGATATATTATTAATATTAATATAGTAATTGTAATATCATAGTAATATAGCATATTAATATTTTATTAATAGTAATAATATTAATATTATGACTAAATTATTGATATAATATGAATATATTGTTAGTATTAATTATATTAATAATACTGATATTAATAATATTTATATTATGACTAAATTATTGCTATATTATAATATTACTATATTGTTAATATAAATGATATTAATAATATTGTCATTAATAATATTAATATTATTAATTAATGTTATGAACAGCGATTTTGCCACATAAATAGGAATTGAAATCTTTGTATTTTACAGCAGTGAAATTGAAAACCACTCAAAATAGATCCATACTCGTGGAAAAAGAAATACAAAAAGAAATACCAAAATGAGTACAACTAAAAATCCTGATTTTTTTGTTGGTTTTTTTTTTTGTTTGGTTGGTTTTTTTTTGTTTTTGTTTTTGGTTTTTTTTTTTTGGTGTTTTTTTGGGGGTTTTTTTTGTGGTTTTTCTTTTGGTTTTTTTTGGTTTTTTGTTTTTTTTTTTAATTTCTCCTTTGCAATTCCAGGGGTAATTCCAGCATTTCTGAGCATGGAGAACTGGCTCTGGTGGCAGTTTGGGACATCGCAGTGATGACAAGGTGAGAATTTCCAACGTGCCAGCAGCCCGTGAATCACCTGCTCATTATGTCATTACAAGGAGTTTACTGAGGCCAAACTTTGGGGACAACCTTTGCTCCAAATTTTTTTAAAAAATTAAATAATAAAATATAGAAAAAATATTTAAAATATATATTAATAGATATTATATTAATATCTATTAATATATATTATAGTAATAAAAATTTTATAAATAATAAAATTTAAAATATATTTAAAAAACATAATAAATACTACAATTAATAAAATAATTAAAATAATTTTAAAATAATAAAGGAAAAAAATGGATAGAGAGGGTTGAAATTGAGGAGAGCGGAAGCAGCTGGAGGGTTGTTGGGAGAGGTTCTGTGATGATGAAATGAATGAAATTAAATTAATTTAATTTAATGAAATTAAAGCTCTGAGTCTTTAGCCATGAGGAAATGTGGAATAAAAAAAAAAAATTACCCAGAATGAATGCTAGAATAATCTGCTCCTTGCTCATGAGGAAATGTGAAATAAAAGGAATAATTACCCAGAATAAATGGTAAAAGAATCTGCTCCTTGCTCATAAGGAAATGTGGGAAAAATGCAAAAATTACCCAGAATAAATGGTAAAAGATTCTACTCCTTGCTCATGAGGAAATGTGAAATAAAAGGAATAATTACCCAGAATAAATGGTAAAAGAATCTGCTCCTTGATCATGAGGAAATGTGAAAAAAAGGAATAATTACACAAACTGAATGCTAAAAGATTTTATCAAACACAGATTTTTTTTTTTAATCTCTAATTTTGACTCTAAAAACCCCCAGACAAAGCCTGGTTGTCAGAGATAATTCAGTTTTCAGGCGTTCTGAGTGGGATTAGAAATTTATGGCGAATTCATCCTGTTTAAATGTGATTTGTTAAAATTTAACAGAATGAAAAAAAAAAGAAATAAATAAAATGAACAAAGCAAAAATAATTGGAAAAACCCAGCAAAACCCAAGGTTTAGAGCTACAAATATAAATAATACAAAATAAATAAAATATATAAAATAAATAAATAAAAAAAAATTAAAAATATTAAAATAAAAATAAAAATACAACCGAATTCCCCACTGTACCTTGGCAGGAACTCTGAGCGTCGAGAGAAGCCACTAAACCCAGGCTTGGCTTTAAGCTGGGCTTAACCCTGGGCAGAAGTGCTGGCCCAAGTCTGGGGGATTTGGGAATGAGGAGCCCTGGAGCTGTCCAGCCTTTATGGAGGGAAGGGATGACATCAACAAGGGGCAGGAGCTGAGGGAGGAGGAGAGCACGGAATTATCCAATCCAGGGAATACTAGGAAGTGAAGGAACTGGACAGACGGGTTGCCGGGGAGGTCACGGCGCAGCTAAGCCGGGTTTAAGAGCTGTGGCGTGTTCCCCTTGGGGGTTTTATTTCACCCCCTCGTGATCCGAGTCATCGTTTTTTAGGGAAGTAACCATGGATTCCAGAATGTTCTTCCTGCTCTGGATTTTTCCACCTCTGTCCTTCCCACTCTGGATTTTCCCACCTAGGGAGGATCTTTCTCCTTCCCACTCTGGATTTTTCCATTTTTGTTGTTCCCATTCTGGATTTTCCATCTCTGTCCTTCCCACTCTGGATTTTCCCATCTTTGTTTTTCCTGCTCTAGATTTTCCCACCTAGGGAGGATCTCTGTCCTTCCCACTCTGGATTTTCCCATCTCTGTCCTTCCCACTCTGGATTTTTCCATTTTTGTTTTTCCTACTCTGGATTTTTCCATCTTTGTTGTTCCTGCTCTGGATTTTTCAATCTCTGTCCTTCTCACTTTGGATTTTCCCATCCTTGTCCTTCCCACTCTGGATTTCCCCATTTTTGTTATTATTCCCACTCCGGATTTTTCCATTTTTGTTTTTCCCACTCTGGATTTTTCCATCTTTGTTGTTCCCACTCTGGATTTTCCCATCTCTGTCCTTCCCACTCAGGATTTTTCCATTTTTGTTCTTGCCACTCTGGATTTTTCCATATTTGTTGTTCCTGCTCTGGATTTTCCCACCTAGGGAGGATCTTTGTCCTTCCCACTCTGGATTTTCCCATTTTTGTTATTCCCATTCTGGATTTTTCAATCTCTGTCCTTCCCACTCTGGATTTTCCCATCTCTGTCCTTCCCACTCTGGATTTTCCCATTTTTGCCCTTCCCACTCTGGATTTTCCATCTCTGTCCTTCCCACTCTGGATTTTCCCATTTGTGGAGGATCTTTCTGCCTTCCTTCCCTGTTTTCCAGAGCCTGGCAGGATCCCAGGGAATTGGAGCCATCAAGCCTCGAGGAATTGCATTCCTCGTCGGAATCGGCGTGGATTTCCTCCTGCTTCTCCAAGAATATCCAATCCCAATCCAATTCCAATCCAATCCCATCCCCAATCCCAATCCAATTCCAATCCAATCCCAATCCAATTCCAGTCCCAATTCAAATTCCAATCCCCATCCCAATCCCCGACCCCAGTCCCAATCCCAACTCCGATTCCAATACTGATCCCCATCCCAATCCCAATTCCATCCCAATCCCAGTTCCATCCCAATCCCAATCCCATCTCCAATCCCAATTCCAATCCCAATCCCAATTCAAATTCCAATCCCAATTCAAATTCCAATCCCAATCTCAATTCCATCCCAATTCCAATTCCGATTCCAATCCCATCCCATTCCAATCCCAATCCCCATCCCAATCCAATCCCAATCCCATTCCCCTCCCAATCCCATTCCAATCCCATTCCCATTCAATCCCAATCCCATTCCCCTCCCAATCCCATTCCAATCCCATTCCCATCCAATCCCAATCCCATTCCAATCCCAATCCCATCCCATCCCAATCCAATCCCAATCCCAATCCCATCCCAATCCCGTCCCCATCCGGGATTCAGGTGCCGAGGTGGAAGCACTAACCCCGCTCACGGCCGGTTTTGGGCTCGTGCTCCGGCGGGCGCGCAGCGGCGGCGCAGGAAGGGATCCGCGGCACCCGGGACAATTCCCAATCCCAATCCCAATCCCAATCCCATCCCAATCCCGTCCCCATCCGGGATTCAGGTGCCGAGGTGGAAGCACTAACCCTGCTCACGGCCGGTTTTGGGCTCGTGCTCCGGCGGGCGCGCGGCGGCGGCGCAGGAAGGGATCCGCGGCACCTGGGACAATCCCCAATCCCATCCCAATCCCAATCCCAATCCCATCCCAATCCCAATCCCAATCCCATCCCAATCCCGTCCCCATCCGGGATTCAGGTGCCAAGGTGGAAGCACTAACCCTGCTCACGGCCGGTTTTGGGCTCGTGCTCCGGCGGGCGCGCGGCGGCGGCAGCGGCGGCGCAGGAAGGGATCCGCGGCACCCGGGACAATTCCCGGCATTATTGCCGATCCTTTCCCACGCAGGAGAACACAGCTCGGCAGGAGGTTTTTTAAGGTGAAAATGGGAATTTTTGGGATCCAGGTAAGTTCAGAGCCTGCCTTTCCCAGTTGGATTTTCTCTCCCACTGGAAGCTGTGAAATGTCAGAGTTGGGAAAAAAAAATAAAATTGAAATTTCTTGTGAAATGTGATTCGGAAAGGAGGGAGAGAGGAAAAGGTGGAGGGAAAGAAACTCCCCTGATTCGGACTGATTTTAATCCTATTTCTCTGGTTTATGCTGGATTTTGTTCTAGACACGGGGAAGTTTTTAAATTATTATAAATTTTATAAATATTTAAAAATCTAAAATATTGAAATTATTTAAAATTTTTGCCCAAGACAAAATATTTATAAATTTATTTAAATTTTATAAATATTTAAAAATCTAAAATATTGAAATTATTTAAAATTTTTGCCCAAGACACATGGAAATTTTTCAACTATTTCAAACCATTTTTAGAGTTTAAATTTTTAAACGATTTCAAATATTCAATTCCTATTAACCAGCTTTGATATTAAAAGGAAATTTCACAAATTGTACCTGAAACCTGGTTTAAATTAATTAAAAAAAAACCAAACATGTTTTAGAAACTACTGAAAAAAAATTAATCTTTAATTGGTTTAAATTAATTTTAAAAAAACCAACATTTTTAGAAACCACTGAACAAAATTTAATTTTAAATTTTGATATTAAAAGGAAATGTCACAAATTGTACCTGAAACCTGGTTTAAATTAATTTTTTAAAAAAAAAACCAACATTATTTTAGAATCTACTGAACAAAATTTAATTTTGAAATTTTATATATATATTTATATATAAAATACATATTTATGTTATATACAATATATATAAATAATATAAAATAATATAAAATAATATAAAATAATATAATATAATATAATATAATATAATATAAATTTATTTTATTAGCATTCTATTCTATCAATATTCCATTCTATTAAATTTAAATATTTTAAATAATAATTTTAATAATTTAAAATTTTTAATATTTTTAATATTAAATTTAAACATTTTTAATAATAATAATTTTAATAATGTTTCTTTCACAGGCTCAGCTGGATGATAAAATGATTCTCAGCGTTCTGATAAACCACTGGAACAGAAATAAATATCAAATTATTAAAAAATGCCAAAATAAATCAGCCAGAGCAGCAGGAGAGGTTCCCAGAGAGGAAAAAAAGGAAATCAGGCGGAAAAAAATGAATTCAGGGATTTCCAGATTAAAAAAAAAGGAATTCAGGGAGCCCCAGATGAAAAAAAAATCCCATTTAATTCCCATAAACTATATAAAAAATTCAATTATTTACATAAAACCCCATTTTCTACATGAAAAACCCCATTTAATTCCCACAAACATAAATTATATAAAAAGTCAATTTTTTAACATAAAAACCCCATTTTCTACATTAAAAAATCCTATTCAATTCCCATAAATTATATAAAAAATCATTTTTTTTCATAAAACCCCATTTTCTACATGAAAAACCCCATTTAATTCCCATAAATTATATAAAAATCAATTTTTTTACATAAAACCCCATTTTCTACATGAAAAACCCCATTTAATTCCCATAAACATAAATTATATCAATAAAAAATTCAATTTTTTTACATAAAACCCCATTTTCTACATGCAAAACCCCATTTAATTCCCATAAATATAAATTATATCAATAAAAAATGAACTTTTGTGCACCCCTGGTGCTTCACCTGCCAGGCAGCTCCGATGACGCGGGGCTAATCCTTAATTAAAACGCTCATTAAGTTGTTAATTGCTGTTTGTGCAGAGCCCTGCTGACGTCACCGGCCCGGGCGTGGCTTTGTCACCTCCCCTCAACTGCTCCACCCTGGTGAAAAATCAGATTTTTGGGCATTTTCCTCCTTAAAAATGAGGTTTTTTGGGATATTCCTCAGTAAAAATCAGGTTTTTTGGCATTTTCCTCCTTAAAAATGAGGGTTTTTGGATATTCCTCATTTAAAATGAGGCTTTTTGGGATATTCCTAATTAAAAATTAGGTTTTTTTGGGATATTCCTCAGTAAAAATGAGTTTTTTGCGGAATTTTCCTCATTTAAAATGAGTTGTTTTGGGATATTCCTCAGTAAAAATGAGTTTTTTTTTGGATATTCCTCAGTAAAAATCAGGGTTTTGGGATTTTCCTCAGTAAAAATGAGGTTTTTTGGGATTTTTCCTCCTTTAAAATGAGTTTTTTTTTTGGGATATTCCTCAGTAAAAAGGAGGGTTTTTTTGATATTCCTGGTTTAAAATTAGGTTTTTTGGGATATTCCTCAGAAAATTGAGTTTTTGTGGGATATTCCTTGTTAAAAATCAGGTTTTTGAGATTTTCCTCCTTTAAAATGAGGTTTTTTGGGTATTCCTCAGTAAAAAGGAGGTTTTTTGGGGATATTCCTGGTTAAAAATGCGTTTTCTGGGATATTCCTCATGAAAATGAGGGTTTTTTGGGATATTCCTTGTTCAAAATGAGTTTACATATTTTATCCAAGAACCAAAAGAAAAATTTACCATTGACTCAAGAAGTGTCAAAACAACGAAACAGAGCCTTGAAAAGAAATAAAATACATTTATTTCACATAAAATTATCTTTTTATATATATGTGTGTGTGTAAAAATATATATTACATCTATAATATTTAATATATTTTTATATATTATATATTTGCATATATATACACATATATAGGTTACATATATCACAAATATATTAAAATATGGTAAATACAAAAATTAATATTAATATTTTGAAAAAGATCCATTTTTGTTTAATTACTCTTAATTAATAAACAGTTATTTTAAACTATTCATTATTTTAATATTATTTAAAATAGCATTTTAAATTATTTGAAGCTTAGCAAACTGCCACGCCCCTCAGCGCTGGATATCGCCCATTTTACCCCGTATTAAAATTTATTCTTTTTTTTTTTTTTTTTTTTACGTTCTGAGCCCTATTTCTCGCAGTTGCCGTGTCCGGATCACCCTTCCCGCTGGGGCCGTGTCGCGATCGCGAGTTTTGATCGCGTTATGTCGCGACACGGAGCGCGCCCTCCCGGCCCGGCCGCCGCTCCCCTCACGGTTCCCGCCACGGAGCGCGCGGCCCCGGAATCATAATTATATTATTTAATTTAATATATAAAAAATATAGTTTAAGTTATTTTATGCTCAGTGCGCGCTCTTAGCAAACTGCCACGCACCTCAGCGCTGGCTATCGCCCCTTTTACCCCTTACTAAAATTTTTATGTCGCGACACGGAGCGCGCGCTCCCGGCCCGGCCCTCGCTCCCCTCACGGTTCCCGCCACGGAGCGCGCGGCCCCGGAATAATAATGATTTAATATATAAAAAATATAGTTTAAATTATTTGAAGCTGAGGGTACACTCTTAGCAAACTCCTATTCACCTCAGCGCTGGATATCGCCCCTTTTACCCCTTAGTAAATTTTATTTTTTATGTCGCGACACGGAGCGCGCGCTCCCGGCCCGGTCCCCGCTCCCCTCACGGTCCCCACTCCCCTCACGGTTCCCGCCACGGCGCGCGCGCGGCCCCAGAATCATCATTATATTATTTAATATAATATATTAAAAATATGTTTTAAATTATTTGAAGCTGAGGGTACACTCTTAGCAAACTGCCACGCACCTCAGCGCTGGCTATCGCCCCTTTTACCCCTTACTAAAATTTTTATGTCGCGACACGGAGCGCGCGCTCCCGGCCCGGCCCCCGCTCCCCTCACGGTTCCCGCCACGGAGCGCGCGCGGCCCCGGAATAATAATGATTTAATATATAAAAAATATAGTTTAAATTATTTGAAGCTGAGGGTACACTCTTAGCAAACTGCCACGCACCTCAGCGCTGGATATCGCCCATTTTACCCCTTAGTAAATTTTATTTTTTATGTCGCGACACGGAGCGCGCGCTCCCGGCCCGGTCCCCGCTCCCCTCACGGTCCCCACTCCCCTCACGCTTCCCGCCACGGAGCACACGCGGCCCCGGAATTCTAATTATTTAATATAATATATTAAAAATATAGTTTAAATTATTTGAAGCTCAGGGTACGCTCTTAGCAAACTGCCACGCACCTCAGCGCTGGCTATCGCCCCTTTTACCCCTTACTAAAATTTTTATGTCGCGACACGGAGCGCGCGCTCCCGGCCCGGCCGCCGCTCCCCTCACGGTTCCCGCCACGGAGCGCGCGCGGCCCCGGAAGCGGAAGCCGCGCGCGGCCCCGGAAGCGCCGCCGCTCCTTCCCGGAAGCTCCGCCCGCCGCCGCCATCTTGGCTGGAGCCGTGAGGGAGCCGCGGCCGCCGCTGCCCGCCCCGCCCGCTCCGCCGCCATCGCGGCCCGGCCGCCGCTCCCCGCCTGCCTCCCTCCCTCGGCCGCGGGCAGGAGGGGCCGCCCGGGGCCTGGCGGCCGCGGAGAGGTGAGCGGGGCTGCGCCGGCAGCGGGCGGGGAGGGACGGGCGGGCTGCCTTCCTGTCTCCTCCTCCTCCCCCCTCCTCCCGTCTGCCGTTCTCCTTCTCCCTCCGTTTTTCCCTCTTCCCTCCCTCCTAACCTTTTCCACCTTTCCCGTCTCTTTCAGTCCTTCCTTGGCTGCTTTCCTGTCTCCCCTCTCTCCTCCTCTCTGCCGTTCTCCTTCTCCCTCCGTTTTTCCCTCTTCCCTCCTCACCTTTTCCACCTTTCCCGTCTTTCTTTCAGTCCCTCTTTTCCTCGGCTGCCTTCCTGTTTCCCCTCCTTCCTCCTCTCTGCCGTTCTCCTTCTCCCTCCGTTTTTCCCTCCTAACCTTTTCCACCTTTCCCGTCTCCTTTTCCATCCTTCCTTTCCTCGGCTGCTTTCCTGTCTTTCCGCCCTCCCTCCTCTTTGCCGTTCTCTCCGTTTTTCCCTCTTCCCTCCCTCCCTTTTCCACCTTTCCCGTCTCTCTTTCAGTCCCTCTTTTCCTCGGCTGCTTTCCTCTTTTCCCCCCTCCTCCTCCCGTCTTTCGTTCTCCTTCTCCCTCCGTTTTTCCCTCTTTTTTCCCTCCTAACCTTTTCCACCTTTCCCGTCTCCTTTTCCATCCTTCCTTTCCTCGGCTGCCTTCCTGTTTCCCCTCCCTCCTCCTCTCTGCCGTTCTCCTCTCTCCGTTTTTCCTTCTTCCCTTTTCCACCTTTCCCTCCCTTTTCCACCTTTCCCCTCTCTCAGTCCCTCTTTTCCTCGGCTGCTTTCCTCTTTTCCCCCCTCTGCCGTTCTCCTCCCTCCTTTCCCTCTTTCTCCTCCCTCTCTCATTTTTCCATCTCCTGTTTCTCCCTCTCCCACCTTTCCCCTCTCTCTTTCCCTTCTTCCCCCCTCTCTGCTTCCTCTTTTCCCTCTCTCCCTTTCATTCCCTCCTTTCCTTTTCCATCTTTCCCCTTTTTCCTTTCACTCCCTCCCTCTTTACCTCTCCCTTTTTCCCCCTTTTCTTCCCCTTTTCCCTTTTTTTTCTCCTTTTCTCCTCTCCCTTTCATTCCCTCCCTTCCTCTTTCCCTTTTTCCTTTCCTCTCTGTTTCCTCTTTTTCTCCTCACCCTTTTAGTCCTTCCCTTTTTTCCCTTTTTCCCCCCTTTTCCCCCCTTTTTTTCTCCTTTTTCCCCCTTTTTCCCCCTTTTTCCCCCTTTTCTCCCCCCTTTTTTCCCCTTATTTCCATCTCACATACAGCCCATAGAGTGGGTTTTATGAAGTCGCGTTAGTGGCTGTTAATTAGCGGCTGTTAATTAACGAATTGCTGTTGAATTGGTGGCCAGATGAGCAGCAGCAGCAATAAGAGGGCCCCCACCACAGCCACGCAGAGGCTGAAGCAGGATTACCTGCGGATCAAAAAGGATCCAGTGCCTTACATCTGTGCTGAGCCCCTGCCCTCCAACATCCTGGAATGGTGGGAACTGGGAATTGGGGATTGGGGATTGGGGTGGGAATGGGAAATGGGGTGGGGAATGGGAAATGGGAATTGGGGAATGGGGATTGGGGTGGGGAATGGGAACTGAGGTGGGGAATGGGAACTGGGAATTGGGGAATGGGGATTGGGGTGGGAAATGGGGATGGGAATTGGGGTGGGAAATGGGGATGGGAATTGGGGATGGAGATGGGAATTGGGGTGGGAAATGGGGGATGGGGAGAGAATTGGGAGTAGGAAATGGGGATGGGAATGGGAATTGGGGTGGGAAATGGGAGATGGGGAATGGGAATTGGAGTGGGAAATGGGGGATGGGGAATGGGAATTGGGGTGGGAAATGGGGATGGAGACTGGAAATTGGAATTGGGGATTGGGATTGGGAAACTGGCTGGGAATTGGAAGGGGAGCGTTGGAGAATTGGGGTGGGGATTGAGGATGGAATTAAGGTTGGGAATGAGAATGGGATTAGGGGTGGGGAGGGAACTGGGTATAGGGAATTGGGGATGGGAGGATTGTCTCTCACTCCTGGAGCTGGGTGGGAATTGGGGTGGGCTGTTCCTCACTCCTGGAATTGGGGTGGGAATTGGGGTGGGAATTGGGGTGGGTGTTCCCCACTCCTGGAATTGGGGTGGGAATTGGGGTGGGAATTGGGGTGGGCTGTTCCTCACTCCTGGAATTGGGGTGGGAATTGGGGTGGGTGTTCCTCACTCCTGGAATTGGGGTGGGAATTGGGGTGGGCTGTTCCTCACTCCTGGAATTGGGGTGGGAATTGGGGTGGGAATTGGGGTGGGTGTTCCCCACTCCTGGAATTGGGGTGGGAATTGGGGTGGGTGTTCCTCACTCCTGGAATTGGGGTGGGAATAGGGGTGGGCTGTTCCTCACTCCTGGAATTGGGGTGGGAATTGGGGTGGGCTGTTCCTCACTCCTGGAATTGGGGTGGGAATTGGGGTGGGCTGTTCCTCACTCCTGGAATTGGGGTGGGAATTGGGGTGGGCTGTTCCTCACTCCTGGAATTGGGGTGGGAATTGGGGTGGGTGTTCCTCACTCCTGGAGCTGGGTGGGAATTCCCAGGGGGAATTCCTCACTCCTGGGCAGAAGTTGTTTCCCAGGCTGTCAGGTCTGACTCCCTCTCTCCTGGAGCCTGGGCAGGTGGACAGGGAAGCTTTGCCTGAGGCTGCTCCTGATTTTTTTGGGATCTTTGTGGTTTCCCAGCGTTCCATTCCCCTTTTTTCCAGGCACTACGTGGTGCGAGGGCCTGAGCTGACCCCGTATGAAGGTAAATCCCTGCCTGGGGGTTTGCATGGAAATCCAGGAATTCCAGAGGGTGGGAAAAGGCAAAATAATCCCACTAAAAACAGCTCCACAAACTGGGGAAGAGGTGAAGAAATAGGGATGCTGCTGTCAGTCCTTCTTCTCTTATCAAGAGCTTTAATAAAAGAAAATTTAAGTTAAACTGAAAGCAAATATTAAATTTCTTCACGTTTTACAGCAAATATTCTCTTAATTTATGACAAAGATAATAGCAAAAATTCCCATTTTTACAACAGAAATGTTCTGAGTGAAATGGGATTAAAATTTTTTTGAACCATTTTTGGGTAGGAGAAGAAATAAAGCAGGGAAATTGGGAATTGGAGTGGGAATTGGAATGGGAATTATTCATTAAATATAATTTATTTAGCCCATTTTCTGGGTAGTTTAGAAGAAATAAAGCAGGGGAATTGGGATGGGAAATATTAATTAAATACAATTTTTAACCCATTTTTTGGTAGTTTAGAAGAAATGATGTAGAGAAATTGGGGTGATAATTATTAATTAAGTGTAATTTATTTAACCCATTTTTGGGTAGTTCAGGAGAAGGAATAAATCAGGGGAATTGGGATGGGAACTGGAATTGGGGATGGGAATTTTTTATTAAATATAACTTACTTAACCCCTTTTTTGCTGGTTTGCAGGTGGATATTACCACGGAAAATTAATATTCCCTCGAGAATTCCCTTTCAAACCCCCCAGTATTTATATGATCACCCCCAATGGAAGGTTCAAGTGCAACACAAGGTAAGGACTCCTTCCCAACATTCCAGCCATTCCCATCCCACATCAAGGACTTTCCCAACATCCCCTCCATTCCCATTCCCACCATCCCATCCATTCCCACCCATCGATTTCCTCCCTTTCATCCCATCCATCCCCATCCCATCCATTCCCATCCACCCATTCCCATCCCACCCATCCTCATCCATTCCCACCCATCCATTCCCACCCATCCATCCCCATCCCATCCATTCCCACCATCCCATCCATTCCCACCATCCCATCCATCCCCATCCATCCATCCATCCCCATCCCATCCATCCCCGCATTCCATCCCCATCCCATCCATTCCCATCCCATCCATTCCCATCCATCCATCCCCATCCATCCATCCCCATCCATCCATTCCCACATTCCATCTCCATCCCATCCCTCCCCATCCCATCCATTCCCATCCATCCGTTCCCACCCATTCATCCATCCATTCCCATCCATCCATTCCCATCCCATCCATCCCCATCCATCCCCTTCCCATCCATCCCCATCCCATCCATCCCCATCCATCCATCCCCATCCATCCATTCCCACATTCCATCTCCATCCCACCCATCCATTCCCACATTCCATCTCCATCCCATCCCTCCCCATCCCATCCATTCCCACCCCTTCCATTCCCATCCATCCATTCCCACCCATTCATCCATCCCCACCCCATCCATCCCCATCCCATCCATCCCCATCCCATCCATTCCCATCCCATCCATTCCCATCCCATCCATTCCCACCATCCCCATCCCATCCATTCCCATCCCATCCATCCATTCCCACCCATCCATTCCCTCCCTTCCATCCCATCCATCCCCATTCCATCCATTCCCACCCATCCATTCCCTCCCTTCCATCCCCTCCATTCCCACCATCCCATCCCATTCATCCCCATCCCCACATTCCATCCCACCCATCCATCCCCACATTGCATCCCCACGCCATCCGTCCCCGTTCCCGCCGCCAGGCTCTGTCTGTCCATCACGGATTTCCACCCGGACACGTGGAACCCGGCCTGGTCCGTGTCCACCATCCTGACGGGGCTGCTCAGCTTCATGGTGGAGAAGGGGCCCACGCTGGGCAGCATCGAGACCTCCGAGTTCACCGTGAGTGCTGGGGGGGAATCCCAGGGAATTCCTGGGATATCGCGGGGGGAAATGCCAGGGAATTCGGGATATCCTGGGGGGAAATGCCAGGGAATTCGGGATATCCAGGGGGGAAAATCCCAGGGAATCCCTGGGATGTCCTGGGGGAATCCCAGGGAATTTGGGATATCGCGGGGGGAAAATCCCAGGGAATTCGGGATATCCTGGGGGGAAAATCCCAGGGAATTCGGGATATCCTGGGGGGGAAATCCCAGGGAATTCGGGATATCCTGGGGGGGAAATCCCAGGAAATTTGGGATATCTCAGGGGGGAAATGCCAGGGAATTCAGGATATCTCGGGGGGTTAATCCCACAAAATTTGGCATATCTCGGGGGGAAAATCCCAGGGAATTTGGGATATCCTGAGGGAAACTCCCAGGGAATCTGGGATATCCTAAGGGGAAAATCACACAGAATTCAGGATATCCTGGGGGGCAAAATCCCAGGGAATTCGGGATATCCTGGGGGGGAATCCCAGGGAATTTGGGATATCCTGGGGGGGAATCCCAGGGAATTTGGGATATCCTGTGGGGAAATCCCAGGGAATTTGGGATATCCTGGGGGGGAATCCCAGGGAATTCAGGATATCCTGGGGGGGAAATCCCTGAGGAGGAATCCCAGGGAGTTTGGGATATCTCAGCAGGAAAATCCCACAAAATTTGGGATATCCTGGGGGGAAGTCCCAGGGAATTCGGGGGGGGGGCGGGAAATCCCAGGGAATTTGGGATATCCTGAGGGGGAATCCCAGGAAATTTGGGATATCTGGGGGGAAAATCCCACAAAATTTGGGATATATCAGGGGGTAAATCCAGAAAATTTGGGATATCCAGGGGGGGAAATCCCAGGAAATTTGGGATCTCTCGGGGGGTAAAGCCTGCCTGGGATTTGTCACCCTGATTTTTAAAAGTTTTTCTTTTATAGTTCTTGAAAGTTTTAAAGTTCTCATCAAACGTCTTTAAGCTTCCGATAATGAAGATTAAACATTAATAATTATTTAATTATGTAGTAATTAGTATTTATAGAATAATTATTGTACAATATAATAGAATAATAAAATAACGTTATTTTTATAAAATTATTTTTATAAAATTATTTTTATATTTTTCTATTATATTGTACAATAATTGTTATATTGTATAATTATTATCATAAAAATTATATATAATAATTGTAGAATATTTTAATTATATAATATTGATGTATTAATATAATACTGCTACAACTTTAATATTATATTAATATTAATTACAATATTATATTTTAATTATATTTAATTATATGATCTATTAATTTTGATTATAGTAATGTAGTAATTACTTTTATAATATAATAATATTTTATTAATAGCTTAATTATATAAAATTATTAATAATTTTATCTATTATATATTCTGTATCCTCACAGATTGGATGTTTTAAGTGTTAGAAACTATTTGGGAAGTTTTGGGAATTTGGGAAAATCTCAGGGGTAAAGCCTGGCTGGGATTTTGTTCCTTTTTTCCTTCACCCTGATCAAAAATTAACATTATTTATATGTACAAACATTAATTTTAGTGAAAAATGCTCAATTTTAACAGCTAAAAACCACTTGGGAATTTGGGAAAATTCAGGAAAATTTGGGAGATCTCAGGGACTAAAGCCTGGCTGGGATTTTGTTCCTTTTTCCTTCACCCTGATCAAAAATTAACACAATTTATATCTAGAGACATTAATTTTAGTGAAAATTGCTCAATTTTAACAGCTAAAAACCACTTGGGAAACTTTGGGAATTTGGGAAAATTTGGGAGATCTCAGGGGTAAAGCCTGGCTGGGATTTTGTTCCTTTTTCCTTCACCCTGATCAAAAATTAACATTATTTATATGTACAAACATTAATTTTAGTGAAAAATGCTCAATTTTAAGAGCTAAAAACCACTTGGGAATTTGGGAAAATTCAGGAAAATTTGGGAGATCTCAGGGATTAAAGCCTGGCTGGGATTTTGTTCCTCTCCCACAAAACCCTGATCCCACAGCATCAAAAATAAACATAATTTTGTGCCTATAAACCTCAATTTTAGCCAATAATCCTCTCAAACGTGATGCTTTAAATATCAAAAACCACTTGGTGTGAGGTTGGCACCGTTCTGCTGGGAAATCAGGTGTGCAGTTGGAATAAATGGATTTAATTCCCAAGGAATTGCTGAGAAATCTGGTTTTTCTCCCCAGAAAAGGCAGCTGGCTGCACAGAGCTTAGCATTTAATTTAAAAGACAAAATCTTCTGTGAGCTCTTCCCTGAAGTGGTGGAGGTAAGGAAATCTTCATTAATTTAATTGTTTCTTTTTCCTACAAAAAAAAAAAAAAAAAATGCAGTTTTGATGAAACCAAAGCTCCCAAATCACCACAAATTCCATTTCCTGCCAAATTCTCTCCTCCCCTCTCCAGGAAATCAAAAGCACCCAAATAATCCAAATTTTTCTCTTCCCCTGTGCAGGAAATCAAACAAAAAGACCCAAATCCCCCAAAATTCTATTGAATTTTTTCTTCCCCCATGCAGGAATTCAAACAAAAGCCCCAAATCCCCCCAAATTTCTACTTTCCCACCCAATTCCCTCTCCCCTTTTCCAGGAAATGAAGCAAAAGCACCCAAATAATCCCAATTTTTCTCTTCCCCTGTGCAGGAACTCAACCAAAAACACCCAAATCACCCAAAATTCCATTGAATTTTTTCTTCCCCCATGCAGGAATTCAAACAAAACCACCCAAATTCCCCAAATTTCCACTTTCCCACCCAATTCCCTCTCCCCTTTTCCAGGACCTCAAACAAAAGCCCCCAAATCCCCCCAAATTTCCACTTTCCCACTGAATTTCCTCTCCCCTTTTCCAGGACCTCAAACAAAAGCCCCCAAATCCCCCAAATTTCCACTTTCCCACTGAATTTCCTCTCCTCTTTTCCAGGAACTCAAACAAAAGGCCCAAATTTCCACTTTCCCACCCAATTCCCTCTCCCTTTTCCAGGAAATGAAACAAAAGCCCCCAAATAATCCCAATTTTTCTCTTCTCCTGTGCAGGAACTCAACTAAAACCACCCAAGTCACCCCAGTTTTCTCCTCCTCTTTTCCAGGAACTCAAAAGCCCCCAAATCCCCCCCAAGTTCCACTTTTCCACTGAATTCCTCTCCCTTTTCCAGGAAATGAAGCAAAAGCACCCAAATAATCCCAATTTTTCTCTTCCCCTGTGCAGGAAATCAAACAAAAACACCCAAATTCCCCAAATTTCCACTTTCCCACCCAATTCCCTCTCCCCTTTTCCAGGAAGTCAAACAAAAGCCCCAAATTCCCCAAATTTCCACTTTCCCACCCAATTCTTTCTCCCCTTTTCCAGGAACTCAAACAAAAGCCCCCAAATTTCCACTTTCCCACCCAATTCCCTCTCCCTTTTCCCAGGAACTCAAACAAAAGCCCCCAAATTTCCACTTTCCCACCCAATTCCCTCTCCCTTTTCCCAGGAACTCAAACAAAAGCCCCCAAATTTCCACTTTCCCACCCAATTCCCTCTCCCTTTTCCCAGGAACTCAAACAAAAGCCCCCAAATTTCCACTTTCCCACCCAATTCCTTCTCCCCTTTTCCAGGAACTCAAACAAAAGCCCCCAAATTTCCCCTTTCCCACCCAATTCCTTCTCCCCTTTTCCAGGAACTCAAACAGAAGCCCCCAAGTTTCCCAAATTTCCACTTTCCCACCCGATTCCCTCTCCCCTTTCCCAGGAAATGAAGCAGAAGCAGAAGGCCCAGGACGAGCTGAGCTCCAGACCTCCCTCCCTGCCCCTCCCCAAATTCCACTTTCCCATGCAGGAAGTCAAACAAAAACACCCAAATTCCCCCAAATTTCCACTTTCCCACCCAATTCCCTCTCGCTTTTCCCAGGAACTCAAACAAATTCCCCAAATTTCCACTTTCCCACCCAATTCCCTCTCCCCTTTCCCAGGAACTCAAACAAAAGCCCGAAATTTCCCCTTTCCCACCCAATTCCTTTTCCCCTTTCCCAGGAACTCAAACAAAATTCCCCAAATTTCCACTTTCCCACCCGATTCCCTCTCCCCTTTCCCAGGAAATGAAGCAGAAGCAGAAGGCCCAGGACGAGCTGAGCTCCAGACCTCCCTCCCTGCCCCTCCCCAAATTCCACTTTCCCATGCAGGAAGTCAAACAAAAGCCCCCAAATTTCCACTTTCCCACCCAATTTCTTCTCCCCTTTTCCAGGACCTCAAACAAAACCACCCAAATTCCCCCAAATTTCCACTTTCCCACCCAATTCCTTCTCCCCTTTTCCAGGACCTCAAACAAAACCACCCAAATTCCCCCAAATTTCCCCTTTCCCACCCAATTCCTTCTCCCCTTTTCCAGGAACTCAAACAGACCCCCCAAATTCCCCAAATTTCCACTTTCCCACCCGATTCCCTCTCCCCTTCCCCAGGAGATGAAGCAGAAGCAGAAGGCCCAGGACGAGCTGAGCTCCAGACCTCCCTCCCTGCCCCTGCCCGACGTGGTGCCGGACGGGGACGCGCACTTTGGGCACAACGGGCACCCCCTGCTCCACGGGCACGTGGCCCTGGCGCCCGGGCACGCCGGGGGGCTGGCGCAGCCCCCCAGGAACCACGGACTCTTGGGGGGAGCCCTGGCGAACTTGTTTGTCATCGTGGGCTTCGCCGCCTTCGCCTACACAGTCAAGTACGTGCTGAGGAGCATAGCCCAGGAGTGAGATCCCGGAGAAGACCAAATTTTAGTGGGGTTTTGGGGTGATTGGGGCTCTCTGGGGGGGAATTTGGGGGGTTTTGCCCTTCCTGGGTGGAATTGTGGTGGAGTTTTGGGTTGGGAAGTCAACGCGTTGTTGGGGACCCACCTTGGTTTGTAGAGTTCTCGTCCATCTGTGCTTTGACCATTGAAGATCTTCAGCAGATTTTGACTTCGTTGAGTTTTCAGTCCAGGATGAGTGGGACTCTTTGGAATGGGATTTTTTGGGTGGAAAATTTGGGATTTTTGCCCCTGCTGGGTTGTTTTGGAATTCTGTGTTGGGAAGTCAACGCGTTGTTGGGGAACCACCTTGGTCTGTAGAGTTCTCCTCCATCTGTGCTTTGAACATTGAAGATCTTCACCAGACTTTGATTCCATTGAGTTTTCAGTCCAGGATGAGTGGGACTCTTCGGGTGGAAAATTTGGGGTTTTTGCCTTTCCTGGGTTCTTTGTTCAGAAATCAAAGTGTTGTTGGGGAACCACCTTGGTTTGTAGAGTTCTCGTCCATCTGTGGTTTGACCATTGAAGATCTTCAGCAAATTTTTATTCTCTTGAGTTTTCAATCCAGGATGAGTGGGATCCATTGGAATGGGACCTTTTGGGTGGAAAATTTGGGATTTTTTGCCCCTTTCTGGGTTGTTTTGGGGTTTTGGGTTCTGCTGCTCATCGTGGGCTTCGCCGCCTTCGCCTACACAGTCAAGTGCGTGCTGAGGAGCAGAGCCCAGGAGTGAGATCCCGGAGAAGACCAAATTTTAGTGGGGTTTTGGGGTGATTGGGGCTCTCTGGGGGGGAATTTGGGGGGTTTTGCCCTTTCTGGGTGGAGTTTTGGGTTGGGAAGTCAACGCGTTGTTGGGGAACCACCTTGGTTTGTAGAGGTCTCCTCCATCTGTGATTTGAACATTGAAGATCTTCACCAGACTTTGATTCCATTGAGTTTTCAGTCCAGGATGAGTGGGATCCTTTGGAATGGGATTTTTTGGGTGGAAGATTTGGGATTTTTGCCTTTCCTGGGTTCTGTGTTCAGAAATCAAAGCGTTGTTGGGGAACCACCTTGGTTTGTAGAGTTCTCGTCCATCTGTGCTTTGACCATTGAAGATCTTCAGCAGATTTTGACTCCGTTGAGTTTTCAGTCCAGGATGAGTGGGATCCATTGGAATGGGACTTTTTGGGTGGAAAATTTGGGATTTTTGCCCCTGCTGGGTTGTTTTGGAATTCTGTGTTGGGAATTCAACGTGTTGTTGGGGAACCACCTTGGTTTGTAGAGGTCTCCTCCATCTGTGGTTTCATCGTTGAAGATCTTCAGGAGATTTTTATTCTCTTGAGTTTTCAGTCCAGGATGAGTGGGATCCTTTGGAATGGGACTTTTTGGGTGGAAGATTTGGGATTTTTGCCCCTGCTGGGTTGTTTTGGGGGTTTGGGTTCTGCTGCTGGTGAGAAGTCAAATTTGTTGGTTTTGTGTCCCAAAAATGGGGTTTTCTCGTCCTAAAAATGGGGTTTTATTGTCCCAAAAATTCACTTTTTTTGTCCCACAATCAGGGTTTTATTGTCCCACAAATGGGATTTTCTTGTCCCAAAAATTCAGTTTTCTTGTCCCAAAAATTCAGTTTTCTTGTCCCAAAAAATCAGTTTTCTTGTCCCAAAAATGGGGTTTTATTGTCCCAAAAATGGGGTTTTCTTGTCCCAAAAATTCATTTTTCTTGTCCCAAAAATTCAGTTTTCTTGTCCCAAAAATTCAGTTTTCTTGTCCCAAAAAGGAGGTTTTATTGTCCCAAAAATGGGATTTTGTGCCCCAAAAATTCAGTTTTATTGTCCCACAAATGGGGTTTTCTTGTCTCAAAAATGGGTTTTTTTGCCCCAAAAATTAAGTTTTGTATCCCAAAAATGGAGTTTTGTGTCCCCAAAATTCGGTTTTATTGTCCCAAAAATGGTTTTGTGTCCCAAAAATTGATTTTATTGTCCCAAAAATGGTTTTGTGTCCCCAAAAATCAACATTTTGTGCTCTGGGGATGGAGGGAACAGCGCCTGGGGAGGGAAAAATCCCAATTTTGGGCTGGGAATACCTTTGGGAATTTTTGAGGTAAAACCCCAAATTTGCTTCCTTTTGCTTCAATTCTTAAAAAAATAAAACAAAACAAAATTCCTTTGCAATTCCAAAAAGATTTTTGCCCCAAATCCCAAATTTTTTTGGGGATTCATCTCCTGAACTAAAATTTTAAATTTTATTAAATTCTTTAAAACCATCCAAACCCCATTTTTTTACATTTTTCCCTAAAAATTTGTTGCATTTAAACCCCAAAATTCGGATTCTTTGGAATTCCCTGGATTTGGGAATGGAATTTTTATTCCCTTTTTTTTTTTTTTTTTTGTGTTTTCCTGGGAATTCAACTTTCCCCCCCAAAAAAACCAAAAAAACCCCAAAAAACAGAAAAATAAAATTCCAACCTCTCCCTCAGGGTCAAATCCTGGAATAAATCCTTGAAATTCCATTGATTTAAAAATTTGGGATTTTTTTTTTTCCACAGAATCTTCATTTTGAATGAAAATTCCTGGATTTTTGGGGGGATTTTTCCCTTTTTTTTTTTGGGAATATCCCGAGGGGTGGCAGCGGCTGCGTCGTGATTTCCTCATAATAAAAATCCCCAAAAAAATCGACTTTGTGGGGTTTTTTTGGGAATAAAATTCCATGGGGGGAAAAAACGGGATTGGGAATATTTCCGTTCCTAAATAAAACGATGAAAAAAATTCAATTTTCCTGATTTTTTTTTTCCTTTTTCCAGTCGGATTTTCCAGTTTCCTTTGGATGTCTCGGTGTCTTTGCTTGGTCCTTAATAATTCCAATTATTCCTCGAAATTTTGGGCTCTTTTTGGAGCATTCCTGCTGTTAATTATTGATTTTAATTAATATGAAATGATAAATATTAGAAATAAAATTATAAATAATAAATGATAATATTAGAAACTAAAAATACAATTTTATATTATTATAAATAATATAGTAGAGAGAATTTATTTATAAATCTAATTTATAAATTATAAATATTTAATAAACTGCATTAATTTAATTCCTAATTACAGCTAATTAATAATTCATTGATCAGGGATCGTTTTCATGGGAAAAAAAAATTGGATTTTTAAATCCATTTTCCAGTGGAAAAATCACAGCAAAAAAAAAAAGGAATTAATTCCATAAAAACTCCACGAATTCCTCGAAATTTTGGGATATTTTTGGAGCATTCCTGCTGTTAATTATTGATTTTAATTAATATTAAATGATTAATAATGAATTATAATAATAGAATTTTAAAATATCATTTGATCTATTTATAAATAATATAGTAGAGGCGATTGATTTATTAATCCAATTTATAAATTATAAATATTTAACAATATGCATTAATTTAATTCCTAAGTACAGCTAATTAATGATTAATTAATCAGCGAGATCAATCCTGCCGTTTCCATGGGAAAATTCGGATTTTTAAAGCAGGAAAATCCCATTTCCAATGGGAAAAAAAAAGGGAATAAATTCCATAAAAACTCCAGGAATTCCCAAATTCCTGGGATTTCCTTTGGGAATGAGGGCGGCTCATTAGGGTTAATTAGGAGCTGTTAATTAGCGCTGGGAGCTTTGCGCTGCGGGGTTTTTTCCCATTTTGCGCGGGGAATTTGGGGAATTTTTTCTGGGAATTTCGGGGTTTTTTTTGGGATCGGCCACGAGGGGGCGCCGCAGGGTCGGGAATTGGGGCCGGATTTGGGGAAATCCCGGAAAATCCGAGCTGGGAACGATCCCAAAAATCCCAAAAAATCCCAAAAAATCCCAAAAACCCCAAAAAAATCCCAAAACCCCAAAAGCCGGGAGCGCCTCTGGGAGTGGGGAATGTTCCATGGGATCGTCACAAAATCCGGGAATGTGGGAATTCCCCGGGAAGCTTTTTATGGGATTAAGATTGGGAAGAGGATTTTGGGATGATCCCAAAATCGGGAAAAGGGTTTCTGGGATCATCCCAAAATTGGGAAGAGGATTTTTGGGATGATCCCAAAAATCTGGGGATTTTTGGGGGGGGGATTTTCCCAAGAATTGGGAAAAGGATTTTTGGGATCATCCCAAAATCAGGATGAGTTATTTTTGGGATGATCCCAAAATTGGGAAAAGGTTTTTTTTTGGGATGATCCCAAAATTGGGAAAAGGGTTTTTTGGGATGATCCCAAAATTGGGAAGAGGATTTTTGGGATGATCCCAAATTTGGGAAGGGGATTTTTGGGATTTTCCCCAAATTGAGAAAAGGATTTTTGGGATGATCTCCGAGCCCTCCAAAAAGGATTTCTGGGATAAAATAAAATTTAAAAAATCTGATTTTGCTGGGATAAAATCTCAAAAAAAACCCTGATTTCCCTGGGATAAATTCCCCAAAACCCCTGATTTTTCTAGGATTAAATCCCAAAAAAAGCTGATTTTCCTGGGATAAAATCCCAAAGAACACCTGATTTTCCTGGGATAAATTCCAAAAAAACCCTGATTTTTCTAGGATAAAATCCCAAAAAACCCCCGGTTTTCCTGGGATAAATTCCCCAAAAAACCTGATTTTCCTGTGATAAAAATCCCTCAAAAATCTGATTTTTTTCTGGATAAAATCCCAAAAAATTCTGATTTTCCCGTGACAAAATCCCGCAAAAATTCTGATTTTCCTGGGATAAAATCACCCAAAAATCTGATTTTCCTTGGGATAAAATCCCCCCAAAAGACCCTGATTTTCTTGGGATAAAAACCCCCCAAAATGTGATTTTTTTCTGGATAAAATCCCTTTAAAATCTGATTTTCCCGGGATAAAATCCCCCAAAAATCTGATTTCCCTGGGATAAAATCCCCCAAAAATCGGATTTTCCCGGGATAAGCGGGGGAGGGAGCGGGAATTCCTGGGATTGTGCCAGGGGCGCTGCCAGCTCCTCCTTTTTTTCCCTTTTTTTTTTTTTTTTCCCTGTTTTTTTTCCTCCTCCTCCTCCCGGAGCCGATGGAAACTCCTCGGGGAGGGCGGAGGAGCCGCAGCTCGGCAGGGGCTGGAATTCCGCGCGGGATTTGGGATTTGGGATTTGGGATTTGGGATTTGGGATTTGGGATTGCGCTGGGAAAGCCGCGCCCTTCTGCCCCCTGAGCGCGCCGGGACCCGCGGGGCTTTTTTAGGGAAAAACGGGGGAAAAAAGGGAAAAAAACGGGAAAACTTCGGGAAAACTTCGGGAAAACTTGGGGGAAACTTGGGGGAAACTTCGGGAAAACTTCGGGAAAACTTCGGGAAAACTTTGGGAAAACTTCACCTGCTCCTCCCGGAGCCGGGACACCCGCGGGGCTTCGCTGCCCCCCGGAGCTTTTGGGGTCCGGGGGGTTCGGGGTTGGGGTTTTGGCGTCTGGGGAATTTGGGGTTTGGGGTTGGTTTTTTGGGGAGTGACTGATTTGTTTTTTGGGGTTTGTTTTTTGGGATTTGTGTTTTGGGATTTGTGTTTTGGGATTTGTGTTTTGGGGGTTGTTTTTTGGGGTGTGAGGGGTTTGGGATTTGGGATTTGCTTTTTGGGGTGTGAGATATCTGTTTTTTGGGGTTTGTTTTTTGGGGTTTGTTTTTTGGGGTGTGAAGGGTTTGGGATTTGCTTTTTGGGGTGTGAGATATCTGTTTTTTGGGGTTTATTTTTTGGGGTGTGAGAGGTTTGGGTTTTGTGGTTTGTTTCTTGGGGTGTGACTGCTTTGTTTTTTGGGGTTTGTTTTTTGGGATTTGTGTTTTGGGGTTTGTTTTTTGGGATGTGACTGGTTTGTTTTCTGGGGTTTGTTTTTTTGGGGTGTGACTGGTTCGTTTTTTGGGATTTGTGTTTTGGGATTTGTGTTTTGGGGTGTGAGAGGCTTGAGTTTTGGGATTTGTTTTTTGGGGTGTGACTGATTTGTATTCTGGGGATTTGGTTTTTGGGGTCTGTTTTTTTTGGGTGTGACTGATACGTATTTTGGAATTTGTTTTTTGGGGTGTGAGGAATTTGGGGTTTGGGATTTGTTTTTTGGGGTGTGAGAGGCTTGAGTTTTGGGATTTGTTTTTTTGGGGGTGTGAGAGGTTTGGGTTTTGGGGTTTGTTTTTTGGGATTTGTGTTTTGGGGTTTGTTTTTTGGGGTGTGACTGGTTTGTTTTTCGGGGTTTGTTTTTTGGGATTTGTGTTTTGGGATGTGAGAGGTTTGGGTTTTGGGATTTGTTTTTTGGGGTGTGAGGATTTTGGTTTTTGGGGTGTGAGGATTTTGGTTTTTGGGGTGTGAGAGATCTGATTTTTGGGGTTTGTTTTTTTGGGGCGTGAGGAATTTGTGGTTTGGGATTTGTTATTTTGGGATGTGAGGGGTTTGGGGTTTGTTTTTGGGGTTTGTTGTTTGGGGTGTGACAGCTGTTTTCTGGGATTTGTTTCTTGGGGTGTGAGGAATTGTTTTGGGATGTGAGGGATATTTTTGGGATGTGGGTGATCTGTTTTTTGGGGTGTGAGGCATTTTTGGGATGTGAGTGATCTGTTTTTTGGGGTGAGAGGCATTTTTTTGGGGTGTGAGGCATTTTTCGGGGTGTGAGGCATTTTTTGGGGTGTGAGGCATTTTTCGGGGCGAGAGGGATTTTTTGGGGGGGTGTGAGTGATCTGGTTTTTGGGGTGTGAGGCATTTTTTTGGGGTGTGAGGCATTTTTCGGGGTGAGAGGGATTTTTTTGGGGGGGTGTGAGTGATCTGGTTTTTGGGGTGTGAGGCATTTTCGGGGTGTGAGGCATTTTCGGGGTGTGAGGCATTTTTCGGGGTGTGAGGCATTTTTCGGGGCGAGAGGGATTTTTTGGGGGGGTGTGAGTGATCTGGTTTTTGGGGTGTGAGGCATTTTTTTGGGGTGTGAGGCATTTTTCGGGGTGAGAGGGATTTTTTTGGGGGGGTGTGAGTGATCTGGTTTTTGGGGTGTGAGGCATTTTCGGGGTGTGAGGCATTTTCGGGGTGTGAGGCATTTTTTGGGGTGTGAGGCATTTTTTGGGGTGTGAGGCATTTTTCGGGGCGAGAGGGATCTGTCGGGGTGGCGGGGCTGGGCTTTGTCCTTCCAAGGCCGCGCCGGGATGCGGCGCTTCCCGGGAATGCCGAGGGACGCTGGCGGGTCGCGGGCTCTGAGCCGAGCCTGGCTGAGCTCAGCCTGAGCTCGGCCTCAGCTCTGCCCTGCAGCTCCCAGCACCTTTAAAACCAGATTTAAACCCGATCTGGGGGGGGCTGAGAGCATTTAAAACCGGTTTCAAGCCTCATTTTGGGGGCGGGGCAGAGCGAAACCAGTTTTAAATCCGATTTGGGGTCAGGAGGGGCAGAGTAAAACCAGTTTCAAGCCCCATTTGGGGGTGCTGAGAGCCTTTAAAACCAGTTTCAAGCCCCATTTTGGGGGAGGCAGATTAAAACTGGTTTCAAGCCCGATTTGGGGGGCAGACTAAAACTGGTTTCAAGCCTGATTTGGGGGCACAGAGCGCCTTTAAAACCAGTTTCAAGCCCCATTTGGGGGGAGGCAGATTAAAACTGGTTTCAAGCCCGATTTGGGGGGCAGATTAAAACCAGTTTCAAGCCGGATTTAGGGAGGCAGAGTAAAAGCAGTTTCAAGCCCCATTGCGGGGGCAGAGTAAAACCAGGTCTAAGCTCGATTTTGGGGGTGCTGATTAAAACCGGGTTTAGGCCGGGTTTGGGGCAGAGCAGCCTCGCTCCTCTGGGATTTCTGGGAAGCTCCCACGGACTCAGCTCCTCCCAGGGATCCAGAACCCCAAAGGAATCCCAAAGGAATCCCAAAGGAATCCCAGAGAAATCCCAAAGAAATCCCAAAGGAATCCCAAAGGAATCCCAAAGAAATCCCAGAGAAATCCCAACGAAATCCCAAAGGAATCCCAAAGAAATCCCAGAGAAATCCCAACGAAATCCCAACGAAATTCCAAAGAAATCCCAACGAAATCCCAACGAAATCCCAAAGAAATCCCAACGAAATTCATCTCCGGCTTTTCCGTCCCAAGGAGCTGCTTAGAACCTCCTGAAATTCGGATTTTTTGGACACAAATCCAGTTGGATCCCTCTGAAATTCGGATTTTTTGAGACAAATCTGCTGGGATCTTTCTCACCTGCTTAATTCTGGATTTGTTTTAGACAAAAATCTGATTTTTTTTTTTGCTCCTGAAGGATTTTCCACCTGGCTCCTTCACCCTGACCTGATAAATTTGGATTTTTTTTGGGCACAAATCTGTTTTTTTTTTATTGCTGACTGCTGGATTTATTAACTCTGGATTTATTTTAGAGACAAATTTGGTTTTTCTTGCTCCTGAAGGATTTTGTGCTTGGCTCCTTGACCTGAACTTGGTAAATTCGGATTTTTTTGGACACAAATTCAATTTTTTTTTTTTGGTCCTGCAGCATTTTCCCCCTGGCTCTTTGATCCCAACCTAATAAATTCGGATTTTTCGGACACAAATCTGATTTTTCCTCCTTCCTGAAGCATTTTCCCCCTGGCTCTTTGATCCTGACCTGATTAATTCAAATTTTTTTGGGACACAAATCCAATTTTTTGGGGGTCCTGAAGCATTTTATACCTGGCTCTTTGATCCTGACCTGCTTAATTTGGATTTTTTTTGGTTTTTTTTTGGTTCTGGATAATTTCCCACCTGTCTCCTTGCCCCTGCCCTGGTCCATTTGGATTTTTTGGGACACAAATCCTTTTTTTTTTGCTCCTGGATCATTTTCCCCCTGTCTCCTTGCCCGTGAGGTGGCTAATTCGGATTTTTTGGGACACAAATCTGATTTTTCCTCCCTTGTGGATCATTTCCCCCCTGTCTCCTTGACTTGACCTGGTCCATTCGGATTTTTTGGGACACAAATCCATTTTTTTTTTTGCTCCTGGATCATTTTTCCCCTGTCTCCTTGCCCCTGCCCTGGTCAATTTGGATTTTTTGGGACACAAATCTGATTTTTCCTCCCTTGTGGATCATTTCCCACCTGTCTCCTTGCCCCTGCCCTGGTCCATTTGGATTTTTTGGGACACAAATCTGATTTTTCCTCCCTTGTGGATCATTTCCCCCTTGGCTCCTTGCCCCTGACCTGGTCAATTTGGATTTTTTGGGACACAAATCCTTTTTTTTTTGCTCCTGGATCATTTTCCCCCTGTCTCCTTGCCCGTGAGGTGGCTAATTCGGATTTTTTGGGACACAAATCTGATTTTTCCTCCCTCGTGGATCATTTCCCCCCTGTCTCCTTGACTTGACCTGGTCAATTCGGATTTTTTGGGACACAAATCTGATTTTTCCTCCCTCCTGGATCATTTCCCCCCTGTCTCCTTGCCCCTGCCCTGGTCAATTCGGATTTTTTGGGACACAAATCTGATTTTTCCTCCCTCCTGGATCATTTCCCCCCTGTCTCCTTGCCCCTGCCCTGGTCAATTTGGATTTTTTGGGACACAAATCTGATTTTTCCTCCCTCGTGGATCATTTCCCCCCTGGCTCCTTGCCCCTGCCCTGCTCCATCTGGATTTTTTGGGACACAAATCTGATTTTTCCTCCCTCCTGGATCATTTCCCCCCTGGCTCCTTGCCCCTGACCTGGTCAATTTGGATTTTTTGGGACACAAATCTGATTTTTCCTCCCTCGTGGATCATTTCCCCCTGGCTCCTTGCCCCTGCCCTGCTCCATCTGGATTTTCTGGGGCCCAGGTGGGATTTTCCGCGCGGCCGCCATGCCGGGCTGGTGGCTGCTGCTGGCGCTGCTGTGCCCCCAGCTGTGTCCCCGCGCGGTGACGGCGGCCAGGAGGGACAGGAAGGGCAGGAAGGAGCCCCCGGAGCCCCTCAACACCGCCCTGGCCAACAGCGAGGAGCAGCCCCAGGTGGGTGCTGGGATCGTTCCCGGAGTTATTCCCGGATTTAGTGGGAATTCCCTGCCTTTTCCCAGCCTCATTTCGTCAGTTCCCTTCGGTTTTGTATTTCATTTTGATGGTTCCTCATGTTGGGAACAACCAAGAACTGCCAAGGTGGGTTCTGGGATCATTTATGGATCGTTCCTGGATTTATTCCTGGATTTATTCCCGGATTTATTTGGAATTTCCTGCCTTTTCCCAGCCTCATTTCGTCAGTTCCCTTCGGTTTTTTATTTCATTTTGATGGTTCCTCATGTTGGAACCAGTGGAGAACTCCCAAGATGGGTTCTGGGATCGTTCCCGGAGTTATTCCTGGATTTATTCCTGGATTTATTCCTGGATTTATTCCCAGATTTATTCCTGGATTTATTCCTGGATTTATTGGGAATTTCCTGCCTTTTCCCAGCCTCATTTCATCAGTTCCCTTCGGTTTTTTATTTCATTTTGATGGTTCCTCATGTTGGAACCAGTGGAGAACTCCCAAGGTGGGTTCTGGGATCGTTCACGGAGTTATTCCCGGATTTATTCCTGGATTTATTCCCGGATTTATTGGGAATTTCCTGCCTTTTCCCAGCCTCATTTCATCAATTCCCTTCGGTTTTCTATTTAATTTTCATTGTTCCCCATGTTGGGAACAACCAAGAACTCCCAAGGTGGGTTCTGGGATCATTTAGGGATCGTTCCTGGATTTATTCCTGGATTTATTCCCGGATTTATTGGGAATTCCCTGCCTTTTCCCACCCTCATTTCATCAATTCCCTTCGGTTTTGTATTTCATTTTGATGGTTCCTCATGTTGGAACCAGTGGAGAACTCCCAAGATGGGTTCTGGGATCGTTCCCGGAGTTATTCCTGGATTTATTCCTGGATTTATTCCTGGATTTATTCCCGGATTTATTGGGAATTTCCTGCCTTTTCCCAGCCTCATTTCGTCAGTTCCCTTCGGTTTTGTATTTCATTTTGATGGTTCCTCATGTTGGAACCAATGGAGAACTCCCAAGGTGGGTTCTGGGATCATTCCTGGATTTATTCCTGGCATAATTCCCTGATTTATTCCTGGATTTATTGGGAATTCCCTGCCTTTTCCCAGCCTCATTTCATCAGTTCCCTTCGGTTTTGTATTTCATTTTGATGGTTCCTCATGTTGGGAACAACCAAGAACTGCCAAGGTGGGTGCTGGGATCATTTATGGATCGTTCCTGGATTTATTCCTGGATTTATTCCTGGATTTATTCCTGGATTTATTGGGAATTTCCTGCCTTTTCCCAGCCTCATTTCATCAATTCCCTTTGATTTTTGTTTAATTTTGATGGTTCCCCATGTTGGGAACAACCAAGAACTCTCCAAGTGGGTGCTGGGACCATTCCCAGAATGATCCATTTTTCCATCCCTTGAACATCTGGGTGGGTTTTCCAGGGAATTTGGAAATCTCTGAGGGACTTTTGGAGCTCTTGGCTCCTCCTGGTTCCTCAAGGACACCCTCAGTGTCCTCCAAAATCTGCCTGGGCTGGATTTTTCCATCCCTTGAACATCTGTGTGGGTTTTCCATGGAATTCCAGGGGATTATCCGGGAATGGCAGTCCCAGCAGTTGGAAGAAGATCTCTGAGGGACTTTTGGAGATCTTGGCTCCTCCCGGTTCCTCAAGCACACCCTCAGTGTCCTCCAAAATCTGCCTGGGCTGGATTTTTCCATCCCTTGAACATCTGGGTGGGTTTTCCATGGAATTTAAAGATTTCTGAAGGACTCTTGGAGCTCTTGATCCTCCTGGTCCCTCAGTGTCCTCCAAAAGCAGCCTGGGCTGGATTTTTCCATCCCTCGAACATCTGGGTGGGTTTTCCATGGAATTTGAAGATCTCTGAGGGACTTTTGGAGCTTTTGGCTCCTCCTGGTCCCTCAGTGTCCCCCAAAAGCAGCAGGAACAGCCTGGGCTGGATTTTTCCATCCCGTGAATGTCTGGGTGGGTTTTCCGTGGATTTTGAAGATCTCTGAGGGACTTCTGGAGCTTTTGGCTCCTCTTGATCCCTCACTGTCCTCGAAAAGAAGCCTGGGCTGGATTTTTTGTGTCTTATGAGGATCTGGGTGGGTTTTCCATGGAATTCAAAGATCTCTGAGGGACTTTTGGAGCTCTTGGCTCCTCCTGGTCCCTCAGTGCTCTCCAAAATCAGCCTGGACTGGATTTTTCCATCCCTCGAACATCTGGGTGGGTTTTCCATGGAATTCCAGGGGATTATCCGGGAATGGCAGTCCCAGTAATTGGAAGAAGATCTCTGAGGGACTTTTGGAGCCCTTGGCTCCTCCTGGTCCCTCAAGGACACCCTCAGTGTCCCCCAAAAGCAGCAGGAACAGCCTGGGCTGGATTTTTCCATCCCGTGAATGTCTGGGTGGGTTTTCCGTGGATTTTGAAGATCTCTGAGGGACTTCTGGAGCTTTTGGCTCCTCTTGATCCCTCACTGTCCTCGAAAAGAAGCCTGGGCTGGATTTTTTGTGTCTTATGAGGATCTGGGTGGGTTTTCCATGGAATTCAAAGATCTCTGAGGGACTTTTGGAGCTCTTGGCTCCTCCTGGTCCCTCAGTGCTCTCCAAAATCAGCCTGGACTGGATTTTTCCATCCCTCGAACATCTGGGTGGGTTTTCCATGGAATTCCAGGGGATTATCCGGGAATGGCAGTCCCAGTAATTGGAAGAAGATCTCTGAGGGACTTTTGGAGCCCTTGGCTCCTCCTGGTCCCTCAAGGACACCCTCAGTGTCCCCCAAAAGCAGCAGGAGCAGCCTGGGCTGGATTTTTCCATCCCTTGAATGTCTGGGTGGGTTTTCCGTGGATTTTGAAGATCTCTGAGGGACTTCTGGAGCTTTTGGCTCCTCTTGATCCCTCACTGTCCTCGAAAAGAAGCCTGGGCTGGATTTTTTGTGTCTTATGAGGATCTGGGTGGGTTTTCCATGGAATTCAAAGATCTTTGAGGGACTTTTGGAGCCCTTGGCTCCTCCTGGTCCCTCAAGGACACCCTCAGTGCCCCCCAGAAGCAGCGGGATCAGCCCGGGTTGGGTTTTTTGGGCGCTCTGAGGGCACTCAGTCCGTGACCCTTGTCCCGGCGTGTCCCCAGCTCCCGGAGCCCGCGGAGCCGCGCGTCACGGACCCGCGCAGGACCTGGATCTCCTTCGTGCACCGCCCGGACGACGGCGGCACCTCCAAGAGGAGGTGCAAAGGCAAAGACAAAAAGCTGGTAGGATTTCCTCTCCATCCCTCCCAGATTTTCCTTCCTTTTTCTCATCCTTTCCTTTTTTTGGGGGGGGTTTAATTTCTCCACTTTTTTGAGAAGTTTGAGTTCTTGCTTCAGCAGAATTTTGAACCAGCCGCTCTCAAATTGAGCCTTTTTTTTGGGGTTGTTTTCCCGCTCATTAAAAAGAAAATCTAAATTTTTTTCAGTCCGAAGACTGCTGAGTTTCTTCTTTTTGGGTTTAATTTCTCCACTTTTTGGAGAAGTTTGAGTTCTTGCTTCGGCAGAATTTTGAACCAGCCGCTCTCAAATTGAGCCTTTTTTTTGGGGTTGTTTTCCCGCTCATTAAAAAGAAAATCTAAATTTTTTTCAGTCCGAAGACTGCTGAGTTTCTTCTTTTTGGGTTTAATTTCTCCACTTTTTGGAGAAGTTTGAGTTCTTGCTTCGGCAGAATTTTGAACCAGCCGCTCTCAAATTGAGCGTTTTTTTTGGGTTGTTTTACCGCTCATTAAAAAGAAAATCTAAATTTTTTCAGCCCAAAGACTGTTGAGTTTCTTTTTTTGGGGGGTTTAATTTCTCCACTTTTTGGAAAAGTTTGAGGCTTCTTGCTTCTGCAGAATTTTGAATCAGCCACTCTCAAATTGAGCGTTTTTCTTGGGGTTGTTTTCCTGCTCATTAAAAAAAAAAAAATCCTTTTTTTTCCCTTCTCTTTCCAAGAGATAAAGTCCAAGTATCCTAAAGGATTAAATTAATCAAGGTGTGGACAAGTGGTTTCTTTCAAATTAATGGGCTGAGTGACAGCTCATTAATCACGTGGCACTTTTCATCTGCTGCTTGGCCAAGCTTGGATTCTTTTAATTATTTTAATTAATTGAGGAATTTTTTTTTTTTTTGCATCTTCTGAGCAATCTGGGCCGGTTTTCCATGGAATTTCTGAGGATTATCCGAGGAACGGGAGTCCCAGCAGCTGGGAAAAGATCTCTGAGGGACTCTCTCAGAGCTCCTGATCCCTCAAATGTCCTCCAAAAATGATTGGGAATTTTCTGGGAACAAACCCCCTCCCGTTGCTGATGTCCCTGGAGGATTTTCTGGTTTTAATCCCAAATTTTCCTTTCTTTGTTCCCTCAGCGAGGCCTGGTTGGGCCTCCGGGGCCTCCTGGGCCTCAGGGACCTCCAGGAGCTCCTGGGGCTGAAGTCACCAGGGAAGTTCTTCTGCAGGAGTTCAAGGAGATCTTAAAAGGTAAAAGAGTTGAAAAAGTCCAAGATTTTCCAGGGATATTAAAGGAAAAGGGTATTAAAGGCTGGAGGAGCTTTGCTTGGGTGAAGCACCAGGACAAATCTTCACCCTCAGGCATGGCCCTGGCAACCAAAAACGTTCCCCCAGTGCTGCTGGGCTTCAGCTGAAGATCCAAGTGCAGAATTCCGAGCACACGTTTATGGTTTCATAGGCCAGACCCTTAAATTAAGCTTTTATTTAATTTTATTTCATTTTATTCCCCTTTTTCCCCTCAGAAACCATCGAGCACTGAGCCTCCCTGGCCCTTTCAGCCCAGCCCAGCCAGCTGCTGCTGGCCCTGGAGGAGGTTCCGTTCACCAGCCAGGCCCTTAAATTGAGATTTTATTCCATTTTATTCCATTTTATTCCATTTTATTCCATTTTATTGCCCCTTTATTCCATTTTATTCCATTTTATTCCATTTTATTCCATTTTATTTCCCCTTTATTCCATTTTATTCCATTTTATTCCATTTTATTCCATATTATTCCATTTTATTCCATTTTATTGCCCCTTTATTCCATTTTATTTCATTTTATTCCCTTTTTCCCCTCAGAAGCCATGGAGCACAGGGCCTCCCTGGCCCTTTCAGACCAGCCCAGCCAGCTGCTGCTGGCCCTGGAGGAGGTTCCATTCACTGGCCAGGCCCTTAAATTGAGATTTTATTCCATTTTATTCCATTTTATTCCATTTTATTGCCCCTTTATTCCATTTTATTCCATTTTATTCCCCTTTTCCCCTCAGAAACCATCGAGCACCGAGCCTCCCTGGCCCTTTCAGCCCAGCCCAGCCAGCTCCTCCTGCCCCTGGAGGAGGTGCCATTCACCGGCCAGGCCCTTAAATTGAATTTTATTCCATTTTAATTCATTTTATTCCATTTTTTTGCCCTTTTCCCCTCAGAAGCCATGGAGCACAGGGCCTCCCTGGCCCTTTCAGCCCAGCCCAGCCAGCTGCTGCTGGCCCTGGAGGAGGTTTCACCACAGGAACAAGAATGGCCAGACTCTTAAATGAAGATTTTATTCCATTTTATTCCATTTTATTCCATTTTTTTCCCTTTTCCCCTCAGAAGCCATGGAGCACAGGGCCTCCCTGGCCATCTCAGCCCAGCCCAGCCAGCTGCCCCCGCTGCTGCTGGCCCTGGGGGAGGTCCAGGTCCCGTCCCCGCGGCGGCTGGAGGAGGCGTTCCACTGCAAGCTCAAGGGCCACGTGCTGGTGGACAAGAAGACCTTGGTGGAGCTGCAGAACTTCCAGTCGGTGAGGAATTCCAGACTCATCCTGGTGGGGATCTGCCCCAGGGCCCTGCTGAGCTTCCTGCTCAGCCCAGAAACGCCCCTGAGGCTGAAAGGAGGAGACAAATCCATGAGGAAGTGTCCAAGGGAGGGCCAGAGGTGGATCCACCTGGGATCCCCTTTTAAAACCTGATATTCCAGAGGTTCTGCCACTGATGGATCCACCTGGGATCCCCTTTTAAAACCTGATATTCCAGAGGTTCTGCCACTGATGGATCCACCTGGGATCCCCTTTTAAAACCTGATATTCCAGAGGTTCTATCCATGATGGATCCACCTGGGATCCCCTTTTAAAATCTGATATTCCAGAGGTTCTATCCCTGATGGATCCACCTGGGATCCACTTTTAAAACCTGATATTCCAGAGGTTCTATCCATGGTGGATCCACCTGGGATCCCCTTTTTTAATCTGATATTCCAGAGGTTCTGCTACTGATGGATCCACCTGGGATCCCATTTTAAAATCTGATATTCCAGAGGTTCTATCCATGATGGATCCACCTGGGATCCCCTTTTAAAATCCATTATCCCAGAGGTTCTATCCCTGATGGATCCATCTCTGATCCCCTTTTCAAATCCACTTTTCCATTCTTTCCCAAACTTTTGGCAACTTGGCTTGGCAGCCAGGCCGGATCAGCCCCGAGGCGTGGGCAGGGCTGCAGGGAGAGCTGCTGCCTCATTAATTAGCAGGGAAAATGGGGCTAATTAATCCATCCCAGCTGTGGCTGCTGCTTCCTGTGCCTCGGGGATGAGGTGCCCAGCTCATTCCCGATTTTTCCTGGCTCGGAGCTGCTGTGGGAGGCTCTGGGTGCCAAGCTGGCACCGCAGGCCGGGACAGGAAGAGTCAGGTTTGGGCTGTGCCCTCTGGGAAAGGGGAATGCAGAGCCAGGAGCGGAACAGGGATTTGGGATCAGCACAGGGATTTGGGATCAGCACAGGGATTTGGGATCAGAACAGGGATGGATTTGGGATCAGCACAGGGATGGAGCCAGGAGCAGAACAGGGATTTGGGCTCAGCACAGGGATTTGGGATCAGCACAGGGATGGAGCCAGGAGCAGAACAGGGATTTGGGCTCAGCCCAGGGATTCAGGATTTGGGCTCAGCCCAGGGCTGGATTTGGGCTCAGCCCAGGGATTCAGGATTTGGGCTGAGCCCAGGGATTTGGGCTGAGCCCAGGGCTGCAGCTCTGTCCTCTCTCGCAGCCCGTGGCCAAGGGCGCGTTCCTGCGGGGCTCGGGACTGAACCTGGCCACCGGCCGCTTCACCGCGCCCGTGGGCGGCATCTACCAGTTCTCAGCCAACGTCCACATCGGTGAGTGCTGCCCCAGGGACCCCAAACCCCGGAGACCCCAAACCCCCCGCAGACCCCAAACCCCCTGGAGAACCCAAACCCCCTGCAGAACCCAAACCCCCTGCAGAACCCAAACCACCTGGAGAACCCAAACCCCCTGCAGACCCCAAACCCCCTGGAGACCCCAAACCCCGGAGACCCCAAACCCCCTGCAGAACCCAAACCCCCTGCAGACCCCAAACCCCGGAGAACCCAAACCCCCTGGAGAACCCAAACCCCCTGCAGAACCTAAACCCCCTGGAGAACCCAAACCCCCTGGAGAACCCAAACCCCGGAGACCCCAAACCCCCTGCAGAACCCAAACCCCCTGAAGAACCCAAACCCCCTGCAGACCCCAAACCCCGGAGACCCCAAACCCCCTGGAGAACCCAAACCCCCTGCAGACCCCAAACCCCGGAGACCCCAAACCCCCTGCAGAACCCAAACCCCCTGCAGACCCCAAACCCCGGAGACCCCAAACCCCCTGCAGAACCCAAACCCCCTGGAGAACCCAAACCACCTGGAGAACCCAAACCCCCTGCAGAACCCAAACCCCCTGCAGACCCCAAACCCCGGGGACCCCAAACCCCCTGGAGACCCCAAACCCCCTGGAGAACCCAAACCCCCTGCAGAACCCAAACCACCTGGAGAACCCAAACCCCCTGCAGACCCCAAACCCCCTGGAGACCCCAAACCCCCTGCAGAACCCAAACCCCCTGCAGACCCCAAACCCCAGAGACCCCAAACCCCCTGCAGACCCCAAACCCCCTGGAGAACCCAAAGAGAACCCCCAGAGAACCCCCGGATATCCCAGAGGTTCTGCCACTGCTGGCCAGTGGTGGATCCCCTTTTTAAATCCATTATCCCAGAGCTTCTGCCACTGATGGATCCACCTGGGATCCCATTTTAAATCTGACATTCCAGAGGTTCTATCCCTGATGGATCCACCTGGGATCCCCTTTTAAAATCCATTATCCCAGAGGTTCTATCCCTGATGGATCCACCTGGGATTCCCTTTTAAAATCCATTATCCCAGAGGTTCTATCCCTGATGGATCCACCTGGGATCCCATTTTTAAATCCATTATCCCAGAGGTTCTATCCCTGATGGCCAGAGGTGCATCCACCTCGGACCCGTTGCCTTTGGCTCCGTCAGACGTGGAGGAACCTTCTGGCACCTCCTGCAGCCACCCCAGGGCTGCTGGAGTCCCTCAGGAGCCCAAAGCCCGGGATTTGTGGGAATGCTGACATTTTCCCGCTGTTTTTCCCAGACCACAGCGAGCTGAAGAGCAAAGTGCAGCTGCGGGCCCGGGACAGCGTGCGGGTGCTGATCTGCATCGAGTCCCTGTGCCACCGGCACACGTGAGTCACCCCGGGGCCTCCGGGGCTTCCTTCCCTCACATTTTCCATATTCCCTGATATTCCAGCCAACTCTGGCTATTCCTTCCCTCAGGGGGATTTTGGGAGCTTTTCCAGGGAGGAAGGGGCTGGAAAAGGAGCTTTTCCAGCACAGGGCAAAGCTGTGGCTCTGTCCTTGGCCCCAGACCCCAAAATCCCTGCCCAGGTTGATTTTAATGCCCTGCCCTGAGCTCCTCCAGAAATTCGCAGATCCAGAAATCCACAGATCCAGAAATTCACAGATCCAGAAATCCACAGATCCACAGATCCAGAAATCCACAGATCCACAGATCCAGAAATCTACAGATCCACAGGTTAAGAGATCCGCAGGTCCTGAAATCCAGAGATCCATAAATCCAGAGATTCACAGGTCCAGAAATCCACAGATCCACAGATCCACTGGTCCAGAAATCCACAGATCCACAGGTTCAGAAATCCACAGGTCCTGAAATCCAGAGATCCATAAATCCAGAGATTCACAGGTCCATCCATCCATCCATCCATCCATCATCCATCATCCAATTCCATCATGGAATTATGGAATTGTGGAGTTCCAGAATTATCGTGGAATCGTGGACTTGTGGAATTATGGACTTGTGGAATTATGGACTTGTGGAATTATGGAGTTGTGGAATTACGTCTTTGCGGAATCACAGAATTATGGAATTATGGAGCCATGGAACTGTGAATTTATGGAATTATGGAGTTGTGGTATCAGGGAATCATGGGATCATGGAATTGTGGAATTGTGGGATCGTGGAATGGTGGGATCATGGAATTGTGGAATTGTGGGATCATGGAATTGTGGGATCATGGAATCGTGGAATTGTGGGATCATGGAATTGTGGGATCATGGAATCGTGGGATCATGGAATCGTGGACGTATGGAATTATGGAAGGGACCTTAAAGATCTTCCCGCTCCCATGGCCAGGGCCACCAAACTTCCACCATCCCAGCCTGCCTTTAAACCCTTCCCAACATCCCAAATTCCCCTTTTTTGCTCCAACCGCTGTGAATTCCAGGGAAACTGAGGGAGGATTGTCCTTCCACACCCAGCTGCGGGGCTGCCTGGGCGCTTTCATCCCTTTATTTCTCATTCTCAGGTCCTTGGAAGTCATTGCTGGCCTGGAAAGCAACAGCAAAATCTTCACTATTTATGTCCACGGCTTGCTGCAGCTGCAGGTGAGGCCCTGAAAATTGGGAATTTCTGCCTGAAAATTGGGAATTTCTGCCTGAAAAGTGGGAATTTCTGCCTGAAATTTGGGAATTTCTGCCTGAAAAGTGGGAATTTCTGCCCCAAATCTCTGGGCGGGACATGGAATTCTGCCCAGGAAGTCCAGAAAATAATGAAATAATAAATAATCAAATACTAAGTAAACAATAATATATAATTATATATAAATATATTATTTATATATAATTAATATAATTATTATAATATTAATATATAAAAATTAATATATAATATAATTATTTATAAATAGATTTATATATCTATATAAATAAATAAATAATATAAATAAAATGGAAATGAAATAATATAAATAAATAAATAAATAGATTATTTGTATATAAATAATCTATTTATTGATAAATAGATTTTTAGAAATGAATAATCTATTGATTGATAAATAGATTGTTTATAAATAAATAACGAACAATTTAAAAATTAATAATAATTGTAATATTAACCATTAATAATAGTTACTTAACAATAAATAAATAGCAATCAAATGATTAATAGCAATCAATAAATAGCCATTAAATAATAATTACATCATTTAAAAACCCCTTTTTTCCTACATTTAAAGGAGGGAAATTCCTCACCTGGGGCAGCCCCAGGAGGAAAAGCTTGGCTGGGGTTTCCCATTCTGAATTGAAGGCACGGGAAGAAGCTTCCTCTAAGAAAAATCCAATATTTTATTATAAATTTTAATTTATTTTCCTTTCCCAACTCTCCCCTGGCATTGCACTCCCAATGGGATTTCATCCCCAATGGAATTTCCATTCCCAATGAATTGAACATCTATTCCCAATGAATTCAAATTCCGTTCCCAATGAACTGAAATTCATTCCCAATGGAATTTCCATTCCCAATGAACTGAAATTCATTCCCAATGAATCAAAATTCCATTCCCATTGGGATTTTCATTCCCAATGAACTGAAATTCATTCCCAATGAATTGAAATTCATTCCCAATGGAAATTCCGTTCCCAATGAACTGAAATTCCATTCCCAATGGAATGAAATTCCATTTCCAATGGAATTTCCATTCCCAATGAATCGAAATTCCATTCCCAATGAACTGAAATTCCATTCCCAATGAATTGAAATTCCATTCTCATTGGGATTTCCATTCCCAATGAGTTGAAATTCCATTCCCATTGGGATTTCCATTCCCAATGAGTTGAAATTCCATTCCCATTGGGATTTCCATTCCCAATGAGTTGAAGTTCCATTCCCATTGGGATTTCCCACCTCCCAGGAGGAGCTCTGAAGCCACTTCACCCAAAAAGGCGCCAGGGCAGGAAGGATTTTTTGGGGAAAAAAAAACAAAAAAAAACCCACACAAAAATCCTTCCAAACCCACAAAAATCCTTCCAAACCCACAAAAATCCTTCCAAACCCACAAAACTTCCTGCAGTCCATCAGCTCCATCCCAGAACTGGGCTGGATTCCTGCTGGAAGCCTGCTGGGAATTCCAGCCTTTCTGTGCTGCCAGGCACCGACCCCCAGGAGAACACGGCACTGACCTGGGGCCGGGGAGAAGCTCCCAGGATGGAATGGTGGAACTGGGATTGTGGGGGTGGAGTTTGGAGAGAGGCGTGTGATGTCACAGGGTGGGAAACTCCGAGTTTGGGGTTTTAGTTTAGTGATATATAGGGAGCAAGATGGAGGTCTTAGGGTGGAGGCTGGGCCTTCTTCTCCTTCTCCTTCTTCACTTTCTCCTTCTTCACTTTCTTCTCCTTCTCCTTCTTCACTTTCTTCTTCTTCTTCACCTTCTTCTCCTTCTCCTTCTTCACCTTCTCCTTCTTCACTTTCTTCTTCTTCTTCTTTTCCTCCTTCTCCACCTTCTTCTCCTTCTTCACTTTCTTCTTCTCCACCTTCTTCTTCATCTTCTCCTTCACTTTCTCCTCCTTCTTCTCCTTCTCCTTCTCCTTCTCCTTCTCCTTCTCCTTCTCCTTCTCCTTCTCCTTCTCCTTCTCCTTCTCCTTCTCCTTCTCCTTCTCCTTCTCCTTCTCCTTCTCCTTCTCCTTCTCCTTCTCCTCCTCCTCCTCCTAGTCCTTTTCCTCCTTTTCCTTCTTTTACTCCTTTTCCTCCTCCTCCTCCTTTTCCTCCTTCTCCTCCTTCTCCTCCTCCTCCTCCTCCTCCTCCTTCTCCTCCTTTTCCTCCTCCTCCTCCTTCTCCTTCTTCACTTTCTCCTCCTCCTTCTCCTTCTTTTCCTCCTTCTCCACCTTCTTCTCCTTCTTCACTTTCTTCTTCTTCACCTTCTTCTTCTCCTTCTTCTTTTCCTCCTTCTCCTTCTCCTCCTTCTCCACCTTCTCTCCTTCTTCATCTTCTCCTTCTTCACTTTCTTCCTCTTCTTCACCTTCTCCTTTTTCTCCTTCTTCACCTTCTTCTTCTCCTCTTTCTTCTTCTTCTCCTTCACCTTCATCTTCTTCTTCTCCACCTTCTCTTTCTTCTCCACTTTCTTCTCCACTTTCTTCACCTCCTCCTCCTCCTCCTTCTCCGTGGGTTTGGGTGTTTTTGTGCAGTTGGATAAAAAGCCCGCATTGCAGGCCACGGGTGCTTGGTGATTGGGTTAAAAGTGCAAATAATTAGGTGTCATTTGTTAATTGGACAGTTTATCCTTAAAAGGCCTGGCAGGGAGAGAGTCAGGGCTCCGTTTTTGGTTTGCTGGAGCGCAGTGCTGCAGAACTCACAGCTTCTAAAACTAACACAGATAAAACCAATAAACATCTGAGTCCAAACAACAAATTCCATCTCGCACATTTCATCCCAACCCGCCGACAGAGAAGCTAAAACTCAACAAACTCCTGCTGGAGTCTGAAAATCCCTGGAAGGGGATCTTCCCGTGGTTTTTTCCCGTGGAATGTGCCAGAAATTCCCGTTTCCCCGCAGGCCGGGCAGTACGCCTCCGTCTTCGTGGACAACGGCGCCGGCGCTGCCGTCACCGTCCAGAACGGCTCCGATTTCACGGGAATGCTGCTGGGGGCCTAGCACCACCATGGCCCTGCCAAAAATCCCCAATTCCTGCGTTTTGGACTGAAAAAAAAACCCCAAAAACCCCAACTTTGACCTTGGACCTTCGGTACCTGCAGAACTGCAAACGATCCCCAGCTCCTCCAGCTTTGCTTCCAGAACTTGCCGCTGATTTTTGAGGTCGTTCTTCGTCGGAATTCTGCTTTTTTTTTTATCCTCTTTTTATCCAAAAAAACCCCCAAAACCACCCTTGGAATATTTAATTTGCGCTTCACCAGATGCTCACGGGGCAGCACGCAGGCGCTCGTTGTAATTTGATTATTTCACTTGTAACCAGCACGGCTTTGGGGTTTTTTTTTTTTTTGGGATTGATTCGGGTTTTTTTGGGGGTTTGGAAATGAAGGATTGAGCTGGGAAATACCAGAAATAAATCAGTGACTCTTTGCTGTGTGGTGGGGAGGAAGGGGACGAGGATTTTTCCAGCAAAATTGCTTTTTTTTCCAGGGGGTTGGAAAGGGTTTGGATCCTCACCCAAAGGTTCAGAATTGGGTGTGTTTGACCAGGAAAATGTTGGATTTTCCTACAATCCAAGGCTTGAACTCTTTAACTGGGGTCCTTTATAGCAAAATAAAATGATATATATTATAATTATATATATATAATCACGTCTCTAAGTATATCTTTTATAAATACAATTCTATATAATTATATATATTCTATTTTTTTAAAAGATATATATAATTATATGTGTATATATGGGTTTCCATAGTTTACACAGACAGTTTTCCCAGTTTGTTTATTCACTCTCCCTCAAATCCTGGAATCCTGAACTCCTCCTCAATCCCAAATTCTCCCTCAAATCCTGCAATCCTGAACTCCTCCTCAATCTCAAAATCCCAAATTCTCCCTCAAATCCTGCAATCCTGAACTCCTCCTCAATCTCAAAATCCCAAATTCTCCCTCAAATCCTGCAATCCTGAACTCCTCCTCAATCCCAAAATCCCAAATTCTCCCTCAAATCCTGCAATCCTGAACTCCTCCTCAATCCCAAAATCCCAAATTCTCCCTCAAATCCTGCAATCCTGAACTCCTCCTCAATCCCAAAATCCCAAATTCTCCCTCATATCCTGCAATCCCAAACTCCTTCTGAATCCCAAAATCCCAAACTCCCTCTCAATCCCAGAATCCCAAACTCTCCTCCAAACCAGGAACCCCAAACCCTCCCCCAATCCCAAACCCTTCCCTAATCCCAAAATCCCAAACTCCCTCTCAATCCCGGAATCCCGGACCCTCCCTCAAATCTCAGAATCCAGAACTCCTCCTCAAACCAGAAATCCCAAACCAGAAATCCCAAACCCTCCCTCAATCCCAAAATCCCAAACTCTCCCCCAATCCCAAATGTGATTCCCTGGCAGGAGCCTGTTCCAGGAATTCCAGGAATTCCAGGGATTTTGAGGGCTCCAAGATGTTCCCTCAAGAGAAGAAGGAATCTGGGATCTGCTTGATCCCAAAGATTTCCCCTTTAAATTCTTTTCCAGGACATCTCCAGCTGCAATTCCCAGATTTTCCTCCTTCCAGCCACAAAATTCCCAGATTTTCCTCCTTCCAGCCACAAAATTCCCAGATTTTCCTCCTTTCCAGCCACAGAATTCCCAGGATTTTCCTCCTTCCTGGTTTGGAGCCCCCCAGGGTGACAGGGAATCGATGTCCCCTCCCCTGCCACTCATTTCCTCCTTTTTTTTTGGAATTCTTGGGAAATCCCAACCAAAAACTCCAAAAAAAAAAAAAAAAAAGAAGAAAACTTTCAAAAGGGGCTTGAGGGATTTTCCTGGCAAACCAAAATCATTCTTTTCATCCCAAAATTATCCCTTTATTCCCAAAACCATCCCTTTCATCCCAAAATCATCCCTTTATTCCCAAATCATCCCTTTCATCCCCAAATCATTCTTTTCATCCCAAAACCATCCCATTCATCCCAAAATCATCCCTTTCATCCCAAAATCATCCCTTTCATCCCAAATCATCCCATTCATCCCAAAATCATTCTTTTCATCCCAAAATTATCCCTTTCATCCCAAAACCATCCCATTCATCCCAAAATCATTCTTTTCATCCCAAAATCATCCCTTTCATCCCAAAACCATCCCATTCATCCCAAAATCATCCCTTTATTCCCCAAATCATTCTTTTCATCCCAAATCATCCCATTCATCCCAAAATCATTCTTTTCATCCCAAAATCATCCCTTTATTCCCAAATCATCCCATTCATCCCAAAATCATTCTTTTCATCCCAAAATCATCCCTTTCATCCCAAAACCATCCCATTCATCCCAAAATCATCCCTTTATTCCCAAATCATCCCTTTCATCCCAAATCATCCCTTTCATCCCAAACCCGAGGCGTTGCTCACTCGGGGAGATTTTCCAGGGAATTTGGGGTTGGAGCTGTGTGGGGCCCTCAGAAGTGCAGGAATTCTCCCAAAATTCCCTTTTTTTCCCCCTTTTTTTTTCTTTTCTCTTTTTTTCCAGCTGTTTTCTTTTCCTCCCAGGTTTTTGATTTCTTTAGTGGCTTTGATCTGCAGAGCGGGAGCAGGAGGGGACGGGAGGTGAGGGGCGGTCACGGGATATTGGATTCCCAAAAAAAAACCCCAAAAAACCCAAAAAACCCAAAAAAAAAAAAACAAAGAAAAAACCAAAAAAAACAAACAATTAAAAAAAAAAAAACAAACATGGAAAGAGGGGAAAAAAACGGGAAAGGAAAAGTGAAAAATGAAAATCTGAGCGGGGCCATTCCCCGGGATGTTTGGGGATTTTTTTTTTTCACTCTGGCCTCAAAAACTGGGACACAATTCCAGAGTGGAATCCCACATTTATCCCAAATTTATCCCAAATTTATCCCACGTTTATCCCACATTTATCCCAAATTTATCTCACATTTATCCCACATTTCTCCCACATTTATCCCACATTTATCCCACATTTATCTCACATTTATCCCACATTTATCCCACGTTTATCCCACATTTCTCCCACATTTCTCCCTTGGTTTGGCACTGGCAGAGATCCATGGAAAATTCTGCTCCTGGCACTTCCAGACACCCAAATCTGGGTGGATTTTGGGGGAATTTTGATTTTTCTGAGTGGATTTGGGGCAGTTTGGAGTTCTCTGCGTCCCATTCCAGGTGGATTTTGGGGCAGTTTGGAGTTTCCTGTGTGAATTTTGGGGCAGTTTGGATTTTTCTCTGTGAATTTTGGGGGAATTTGGATTTTCCTCTGTGAATTTTGGGGCAGTTTGGATTTTCCTGTGTGAATTTTGGGGCAGTTTGGATTTTTCTCTGTGAATTTTGGGGCAGTTTGGATTTTCCTGTGTGAATTTTGGGGCAGTTTGGATTTTTCTCTGTGAATTTTGTGGGAATTTGGATTTTCCTGTGTGAATTTTGGGGCAGTTTGGATTTTTCTCTGTGAATTTTGGGGCGGTTTGGATTTTCCTGTGAGAATTTGGATTTTTCTGAGCGGATTTGGGGCAGTTTGGATTTTCCTGTGTGAATTTTGTGGGAATTTGAATTTTTCTGAGCGGATTTGGGGCAGTTTGGATTTTCCTGTGTGAATTTTGGGGCAGTTTGGATTTTCCTGTGTGAATTTTGGGGCAGTTTGGATTTTTCTCTGTGAATTTTGGGGCAGTTTGGATTTTCCTGTGTGAATTTTGGGGCAGTTTGGATTTTTCTCTGTGAATTTTGTGGGAATTTGGATTTTCCTGTGTGAATTTTGGGGCAGTTTGGATTTTTCTCTGTGAATTTTGGGGCGGTTTGGATTTTCCTGTGAGAATTTGGATTTTTCTGAGCGGATTTGGGGCAGTTTGGATTTTCCTGTGTGAATTTTGTGGGAATTTGGATTTTTCTGAGCGGATTTGGGGCAGTTTGGATTTTCCTGTGTGAATTTTGGGGCAGTTTGGATTTTCCTGTGTGAATTTTGGGGGAATTTGGATTTTCCTGTGTGAATTTTGGGGCAGTTTGGATTTTCCTGTGTGAATTTTGGGGCAGTGTGGATTTTTCTCTGTGAATTTTGGGGCAGTTTGGATTTTCCTGTGGGAATTTGGATTTTTCTGAGCGGATTTGGGGCAGTTTGGATTTTCCTGTGGGAATTTGGATTTTTCTGAGCGGATTTGGGGCAGTTTGGATTTTCCTGTGGGAATTTGGATTTTTCTGAGCGGATTTGGGGCAGTTTGGATTTTCCTGTGGGAATTTGGATTTTTCTGAGCGGATTTGGGGCAGTTTGGATTTTCCTGTGGGAATTTGGATTTTTCTGAGCGGATTTGGGGCAGTTTGGATTTTCCTGTGGGAATTTGGATTTTTCTGAGCGGATTTGGGGCAGTTTGGAGTCCTCTTCGTCCCAATCCCGGTGAATTTTGGCCATTCCGATTCCATCCCTTCCCTCCCCGCTGCAGGAGCCGCTCCCCGGGACAAACCCAAACCTCGGGAACCGCAGATTTGAGAAACTTTTGGGAATCTCCTCCTTTTTTTCCATCATTTCCACCAAAGGCCGCCAGCCCGGGCACGGAGCCAGCAGTGAAATAATCCCAATTTTCTCTGGGAACGGCTGGAATTCCCCGCAGGCGCCAGGGAATCATCCCTGCCCGCGGCTCCCGGGGGATGGGCTGGAGCCGGCATTCCCTCTCTTATTCCTCCTTTTTTCCTCCTTTTTCCCTCCTTTTCCCCTCTCTTTTATTCCTCCTTTTTCCCTCTTTTTTCCTCTTTTTCCCCCTCTTGTTTCCTCTTTTTTCCCCTCCTTTTTTCCTCTTTTAGTCCTCCTTTTTCCCTCCTTTTTCCCTCCTTTTTCCCTCTTTTTTCCTCTTTTTTTCCCTCCTTTTTTCCTCCTTTCCCCCTCCTTTTTTCCTCTTTTTCCTCCTTTTCCCTCCTTTTTTCCTCTTTTATTCCTCCTTTTCCCTCTCCTTTTCCCTCCTTTTTTCCCTCCTTTTTTCCTCCCTTTTTCCTCTTTTATTCCTCCTTTTTTCCTCCTTTTTCCCTCTTTTTTCCTCTTTTTCCCCCTCTTGTTTCCTCTTTTTTCCCCTCCTTTTTTTCCTCTTTTATTCCTCCTTTTTCCCTCCTTTTTTTCCTCCTTTTTTCCTCATTTGCCCCCCTCTTTTTTCCTCCTTTGCCCCTCCTTTTTCCCTCCTTTTTTCCTCTTTTTCCTCCTTTTTTTCCCTCCTTTTTTTTGTTCCTTTTTCCTTTTTTCCTTTTTCCTCATTTTTCCTCCTTTCCCCCTCCTTTTTCCCTCCTTTTTTCCTCCTTTTTTCCTTCTTTTTTTTCCCTCCTTTTTTTTCTCCTTTTTTCCCTCCTTTTCCCTCCTTTTTTCCTCTTTTTTTCCTCCTTTTTTCCTCCTTTATTCCTCCTTCTGTCCTCCTTTTTTCCTCCTTTTTTACTCCTTTCCCCCTCCTTTTCCCCTCATTTTTTCCTGCTTTTCCCTCTTTTTCCCCTCCTTTTTTCCTCTTTTTCCTCCTTTTCCCCCCTTTTTCCCTCCTTTTCCCCTCCTGTCAACCCCAAGAATTCCCAGCCAGTTTCATCTCCCTGGAATTCTCCTTTCAGCGCCTCTCTGGGAGCTTTTCCCTTTCCCCCAGATTTTTTTTTTCCCCAGAAAAAAATTCCCAATTTTTTTTTTAGGATCAAACCTTGTGAGCAGGGGTGGGGGGGAAAAAAAAAATCCCAGCAAAAAACCAGGGATAAACCCTCCACTTTTCCAAACTTCCAGGTTTTTTTTCCTTTGGAAAGGGAAGGTGGGGGAGAGCAGAGGCTGCAAATCTTGGGAAGGATTTTGGGTTTGACTCCAGCTCCAGGAATGTAAACGTGTCTGGCTCCATCCCGGCTGGAAATTCCTGCCTGGAGCCCGGCCCAGCCCTTTGATCGCCCACCCGGGATGGGAATGGCCAAACTGGGGCTGGGAATGGCCAAACTGGGACTGGGAATGGTCAAACTGGGATTGGGAATGGTCAGACTGGGATTGGGAGTGGCCAAACTGGGATTGGGAATGGCCAAACTGGGACTGGGAATGGCCAAACTGGGGCTGGGAATGGTCAAATTGGGATTGGGAATGGTCAGACTGGGATTGGGAATGGCCAAACTGGGACTGGGAATGGTCAGACTGGGATTGGGAGTGGCCAAACTGGGATTGGGAATGGCCAAACTGGGATTGGGAATGGTCAGACTGGGATTGGGAATGGTCAGACTGGGACTGGGAATGGCCAAATTGGGATTGGGAATGGCCAAACTGGGGCTGGGAATGGTCAAACTGGGATTGGGAATGGTCAGACTGGGACTGGGAATGGTCAAACTGGGACTGGGAATGGTCAAATTGGGATTGGGAATGGCCAAACTGGGATTGGGAATGGCCAAACTGGGATTGGGAATGGTCAGACTGGGATTGGGAATGGTCAGACTGGGACTGGGAATGGCCAAACTGGGATTGGGAATGGTCAGACTGGGATTGGGAATGGTCAGACTGGGACTGGGAATGGCCAAACTGGGATTGGGAATGGCCAAACTGGGACTGGGAATGGTCAAACTGGGATTGGGAATGGTCAGACTGGGATTGGGAATGGCCAAACTGGGACTGGGAGTGGCCAAACTGGGACTGGGAATGGTCAGACTGGGATTGGGAATGGTCAAACTGGGATTGGGAATGGCCAAACTGGGATTGGGAATGGCCAAACTGGGACTGGGAGTGGTCAAACTGGGACTGGGAATGGTCAAACTGGGACTGGGAATGGTCAAATTGGGATTTGGGAGAGTTTTGGTGCTGGGGAGGAGATACGGGGGGAGCAGGAGGAGCTGGGGGTAAAATTGTGGGGATTCCCTCTCCCTTTCCCTTTCCCTTTCCCTTTCCCTTTCCCTTTCCCTTTCCCTTTCCCTTTCCTTTCCCTTTCCCTTTCCCTTTCCCTTTCCCTTTCCCTTTCCTTTTCCTTTCCCTTTCCCTTTCCCTTTCCCTTTCCCTTTCCCTTTCCTTTTCCTTTTCCTTTCCCTTTCCTTTCCCCTTTCCCTCACCAAGCCCAAATATTCCCTCTGCACCTCACAAATCCATTTTTAATTCAAAGTCCCCTTTTGGGGATGTTTTTCCCCCTCGGTTTTAACCATTCCCACCCCAGGGCAAGGCCGGGATGCGCTCCCAAATCCACTCCCAGCTCCCCCTGTCCCGCGGGGTTGGATCCACACAAAATCCAGGTGTGGATTCCCAAATCCTCCCAAATATCCCCGTGCGTGTGCAAACCCCGAGGGGAAAAATTCCCCCTGGGGAAGGAGCCGGATCTCCCAGGGCAGGGAGATGAAGGGATCTGTCAAGTGGAATTCCAGGAGAAGTGGAAACTGCCAGAAAGGGAGAGTCTGGAATGCGCCTAAAATAAATATTCCCTGCCGGGTGTTTATTTTGTCTGGAGGTTCCTGTTCAGGGCTGCAGATCCCTGCTCGGCGCTCCCCAGGGAATGAAGGTGGATTTGGGATTCATCTTGCCCTCGTTCCCTCGTTCCCTGCTGGGAGGAGGCTGGAATTGTGCTGGGATGCTGTGGGATCGCTCCTGCAGTCCCCAGAGGGGTGGAATTCCAGGCTTCCTCCTTCCCTTCCTCGGGGAAGCGGCTGAGAATCCTTGGAAAAATGTCCAGGAGGGATTTAAAGTGTCCAGGGGGGATTTAAATCCCTGCCTTGGGATCCACCAGGGAATCCAGGACCTGCCATTGTCCTAAAGTGGATTTGGGGATTTTTCTGCTGCAAATCTTTCCCTCATTCCCTGAATCCCTCATTCCCTGAATCCCTGAATCCCTCAATCCCTGAATCCCTCATTTCCCCAATCCCTCATTCCCTGAATCCCTCATTCCCTGAATCCCTCATTACTTCATTCCCTGAATCCCTGAATCCTTCATTCCCTGAATCCCTCAATCCTTCATTCCCTGAATCCCTCATTCCCTGAATCCCTGAATCCCTCATTTCCTGAATCCCTCATTCCCTGGATCCCTCATTCCCTGAATCCCTCATTCCCTAAATCCCTGAATCTCTGAATCCCTTATTCCCTCAATCCCTCATTCCCTGAATCCCTCATTCCCCCAATCCTTCATTCCCTCATTCCCACCTGGAACTGTGTTGGGATCCTGTGGGATCACATCCTGAAATCCTGGAAAGAACAATAAATATAAAATTCCTGTTCCGCTCGGAAATAAAATTCCCTAAAATCCACCCCCTCCCAAAAAAAAAAAAAAAAAAAAAGCAGAGAAAGGGAGGAAAAGTGTCAGAATTCCACAGAATTCCTTGGAATCTGTGCAATGTTCCCACTGATCAGAGCCTTCCAGACGTTCCCAGCCTCGGGATGTTCGTCTTACGCAGGCAAAATCCCCAAAATTCCCTTATCCCAAATCCCAAATCCCAGATCCAAGAGGGAAGTGCCACCCCTGGGACTGACTGCCTTTCCCAAAGGATCTTGGAGCCTTTTCCCAATGGATCCTGGAGCCTTTCCCAATGGATCTTGGAGCCTTTTCCAATGGATCCTGGAGCCTTTCCCAAAGGATCTTGGAGCCTTTTCCAATGGATCCTGGAGCCTTTCCCAATGGATCTTGGAGCCTTTTCCAATGGATCCTGGAGCCTTTCCCAATGGATCTTGGAGCCTTTTCCTATGGGATCATGGAGCCTTTTCCCAATGAATCGTGGAGATTTATCCCAATGGATCAAGGAACCTTTTCCCAATGGATCATGGAGCTTTTTCCTAACGGATCATGGTATGGATCATGGATCCTTTTCCTATGGGATCAGGGAGACTTCTCCCAATGGATCACAGAGACTTTTCCTATGGGATTATGGAGCCTTTTCCCAACGGATCATGGAATGGATCATGGATCATTTTCCCAATGGATTGTGAAGCTTTCTCATAAGGGATCGTGGAGCTTTCTCCTAATGGATCACAGCCCCTTTCCCCAGTGGATCACAGCCCATTCCCCAGTGGATCACAGCTCCATTTTCCAATGGATCACAGCCCATTCCCCAGTGGATCACAGCTCCATTCCCCAGTGGATCACAGCTCCATTCCCCAGTGGATCACAGCTCCATTTTCCAATGGATCACAGCCCTTTTCCCAATGGATCACAGCCCTTTTCCCAATGGATCACAGCACCATTTCCCAGTGGATCACAGCCCATTCCCCAGTGGATCACAGCTCCATTTTCCAATGGATCACAGCCCATTCCCCAGTGGATCACAGCTCCATTTTCCAATGGATCACAGCCCATTCCCCAGTGGATCACAACCCCATTTCCCAGTGGATCACAGCCCCTTTCCCAATGGATCACAGCCCTTTTCCCAATGGATCACAGCCCATTCCCCAGTGGATCACAACCCCATTTCCCAATGGATCACAGCCCATTCCCCAGTGGATCACAACCCCATTTCCCAGTGGATCACAGCTCCATTTCCCAATGGATCACAGCCCCTTTTCCCAATGGATCACAGCTCCATTTCCCAGTGGATCACAGCTCCATTCCCCAGTGGATCACAGCTCCATTTCCCAATGGATCACAGCCCTTTCCCCAATGGATCACAGCCCCATTTCCCAGTGGATCACAGCTCAATTCCCCAGTGGATCACAGCCCCTTTTCCCAATGGATCACAGCCCTTTTCCCAGTGGATTACAGCTCAATTCCCCAGTGGATTACAGCCCATTTCCCAATGGATCACAGCTCCATTTCCCAGTGGATCACAGCTCCATTCCCCAGTGGATCACAGCCCTTTTCCCAATGGATCACAGCCCATTCCCCAGTGGATCACAGCTCCATTCCCCAGTGGATCACAGCCCATTCCCCAGTGGATCACAGCTCCATTCCCCAGTGGATCACTGCTCCATTTCCCAATGGATCACAGCTCCATTCCCCCGTGGATCACAGCCCCTTTCCCCAGCGACTGCGCGCTCCGATCCCTGCTGCGAAGGCTCCGGGCGCAGCAATTCCGGGGTCCCCAGCCCCACGAGGCTCCAGGCTGAGCCCCTGCTCCCTGTCCCCGTTCCCCGGGAATGCCGAACGCCCCCCCCGGGATGCAATTCCCGGCTGCCAGCGCCGCGTGGGTTGGACGGAGCCCTGCTGGAACGGCGTCCGCGCCGCTTTAATTCCCTAATAACAGCTTCTCCCTCCAGCCAGGCTGGAGCCATCACCCGCAGCAGCCCCTGGCATGAAAAACTCCTCTGTGCCTGTGACACTGGGGCCTTTGATGAAGCAGCCCGGGATGGTTTCAGCAGCAGGGATTAAATATCCCAAATATCCCAATTAGTGCAATTCACAATTAGTGACAATTAGCTGGTCGCTCTCCAACATTCCCCAAGTCGCTCCCGGAGGGAGGGAGGGAGGGAGGCAGCGGGAGGAGGATGCTGCAGAGATGGTTTTAGGGATGATGTGGATAAATGTGAGGTAAAATCCACTTCCCCAGCCCGAATCCCCCGTCTCGGAGGGACGGAAAAATTGAATTTTGGGACTCTGGCTTGCAAACAGCAAAGGAGAATAAATTTACCCAGCAAAATTTTTTATATTAATATAATATAAGGAATTAATCCATTCGTACTCCTTACCCTGCCCAAGCCCCCAAACACAGGATTTTCCCTCTGAATTCCCACTTCCTTGTGGGAATGAGAGGAAAAAAGCTCTGACAGGTAGTTTTGAGTCCCAAAATGTCCAAGGGGAAGCACAGGAATGTTAAAATTCTCCCCAGTTCTGGCTGGAAATCCAGGTGGGTACCTGGCTGTGCTCTTGAGGGTCCCAATCCCTGCCAAATTTGGGAATCAAAGGTTGGAAAAGCCCTTTAGGATCCTCAAATCCAGCCACGAACCACCTGGGTGCTGCTGTTCCCCAGGGCAGCTACAATGAAATTCTCCTTGCCTAAGCTCCTTTCCCTGGATTGTTCTGGATTTGCCCAGAAAAAGGAAAAAACAGGGGAAAAAAATTCCTCCTGTTTCCACTTAACCTGGATCCCCCGTTCACAACCAGGCCAGGATCCTCCCGGCACTGCCAAGTGATCCCAAAAACCTTTTAAGGATCATTTCATCCCCATGTCCATCCCGAATTTCACGTTTTCCTCACCTTCCCTTTCCTGCTCTGCAAAGCCAGAGAGGGGAATGAGCAAAGCTGTGGAAAAATGTTGGATTTAAAGCGTTAAAAAAGGACGGGGGGGGAAGAAAAAAAATTCCTCCTATTTCCACTTAACCTGGATCCCCCCGTTCACAACCAGGCCAGGATCCTCCCGGCACTGCCAGGTGATCCCAAAAACCTTTTAAGGATCATTTCATCCCCATTTCCATCCTGAATTTCATATTTTCCTCACCTTCCCTTTCCTGCTCTGCAAAGCCAGAGAGGGGAATGAGCAAAGCTGTGGAAAAATGTTGGATTTAAAGCGTTAAAAAAGGACAGGGGGGAAAAAAAAATAGAAATTCCTGGGTTTTAAATCAACCTCAGCGTTGCTGATGCAGTTGTTTACGAGCGGCTGTTCCAGCCCATTTCACGGACAGAGCCCAAGGGAAACGAGATGTTTGAGGTCTGCAAAGCATGGAAAAGCCATGGAAAAGCTCCCATGGAAAGGGAAGTGGTGGGATAAACACTCCCTGATTGTGGGAAAGGGCCTCTGGGGAAATCAGGGGATCACCCCGTGCTGGGGCAGGAGGGAAATCGGGGAACATCCAAGGATCGGGGATGTTTTCCTGGAATTTTCACCCCATTTGCGAGGACAGGTCAAGGAATGGGGAACATTCTGAGCTGGGAGGAGCTGTGGGATCCTTGAATCCCATCCTGGCACTGCAGGGCATCCCAAAATCCCACCTGGGACAACCCAAAATCCCACCTGGGACAGCCCAAAATCCCACCTTAGATACCACAAAATCTCACCTGGGTCAGCCCAAAATCCCACCTTGGATGCCCCAAAATCCCACCTGGGATGCCCCAAAATCCCACCTGGGACAGCCCAAAATCCCACCTGTTGTCCGAAACAGGGAAGGGGCTGCGTGTTCCCCATGAGGGAAATCAGGGATGGTTCCAGGAATGGGGACACTGGGACATTCAGAATCCTGGAATGAGGGAATTAGGGAATAGCCTGAGCTTGGATTTAGTCCCTCTCCACGTTTTCTAATCCAGGTTTATTTTCTCTTCATCCAGGTGACGCCTGAGGTCCCACCTGGAGCCACTGCCAGGATCAGGAGGTGCTGACTCCACTCAGGAATTCCTTTTCCAGCCTCCCGCTCCCGGCTCTCTTTATTCCCTGCCTCTTTCCCAGCAAGAATTGCAGCTTTTTAAATTCCCTCTTGAAATTAAAAAAAGTAATTTTCCCCTTAATTCCTCCTTTTCCCCTCAGTCCTTCCCCTGAGGCGCCCCCAAGGAAAACCAGGCCAGGCCAATCCCGGTATCCCACACCTTGGAATATTTATGGATTTCCTTGGAGACAGAACTCCTTGGGAGCCTGCAGCTCAGGTTTTAGGATTTATTTCGGTGTCTCCAGCCCTGCTGTCTGAGCCTGAAAATAGCAACCGAGGCTGATCTTATCAGCAGCTCTTGGAGACTCCAATTATCTCCTCCCGCGGCTCCGCGGAAATCGGATCCCGGTTATTGTTTTCTTATCCCGCTCCCTGTCCTCAGAAACCTCCCAGCCACGGCCGCGGAGCTCTCCAGGAGCCACACTGGAATTTCATAAAGTGGGAGATAAGCAGAATTCCCGAAATCCAGCCAGGCCTGCATCCCAAAGCCTTTGGGGTCGGTGCCTGAGCGGAACGGATTGTTCCCAGTGTTCTGGGGGAGAAACTGAGGCAACAATTCCATTTTAGCAGCTCTTCCCAGCTAATTCCTTTGGAATTGTGTATCTACAGCACCAGGCTGTGATTTGGGAAGTTTATCCATGGATTTGGAATGGGAGATTCCAGAAATCCAGCCAGGCCTGCATCCCAAAGCCTTTGGGGTCGGTGCCTGAGGGGAACGGTTTGTTCCCAATGTTCTGGGGGAGAAACTGAGGCAACAATTCCATTTTAGCAGCTCTTCCCACCCAATTCCCTTGGAATTATAGATTTATGGCATCAGGCCAGGATTAGGTTGGATATTTGGGAATATTTCCTCCCTGAAAAGGTGCCAGCACATTCCCAAGGCTGAGCACGACACTCATTTTTGTGGGATCAGGGCATGGAAAGGAGGAGAAATAATGCCCCAAGATAAAACCAGAAGGGCTGGCCCCAAATCCCAGCTCCTGGCACCCCAAGTGTCGGGATTTTGGCAGATCCAGATCCATAATCCTGGCTCGGGTCCTTCCCTAAAATCAACACCTAAAGTAAATATTTGGAATTGTCCCGGGCAGCAGCAGCTGTGGATAAATGGTTTTTTTCCAGTGGTTTGTGCTGTGATGATTCCAAGCCCTTTGGCACCACCCCAAATCCTTCGATCACCGGCAGCGAGGACGTTTTCCTTCCGTTCAGAAATGGGGGATTCAGTCCTTTTCACAGAATCCCAGAATTCCAGAATCAATCCCAGAATCCCAGAATCCCAGAATCAGGGAATCCCAGAATCCCAGAATCAGGGAATCACAGAATCAGGGAATCCCAGAATCAGGGAATCCCAGAATCCCAGAATCACAGAATCAGGGAATCCCAGAATCACAGAATCCGAGAATCACGGAATCCCAGAATCCCGAAATCACAGAATCAGGGAATCACAGAATCACGGAATCCCAGAATCACGGAATCAGGGAATCCCAGAATCCCAGAATCAGGGAATCACAGAATCACGAAATCCCAGAATCCCAGAATCAGGGAATCCCAGAATCCCAGAATCACGAAATCCCAGAATCCCAGAATCAGGGAATCCCAGAATCAGGGAATCACAGAATCACGAAATCCCAGAATCCCAGAATCCCAGAATCAGGGAATCACGGAATCCCAGAATCCCAGAATCCGAGAATCATGAGGTTGGAAGAGACCTCTAGGATCATCAAGTCCAACCCATGCCCTGACACCTCAACTCGACTGTAGCACCAAGTGCCGTGTCCAGTCTTTTTTAAACACATCCAGAGATGGTGACTCCCTGGGAAGACAATTCCAGTGCTTTATTATTCTTTCCATGAAATTTTTTTTTCCCTAATATCCATCCTGTGCCTCCCCTGACGCAGCTCGAGGCCGTGTCCCCTTGTTCTGTCAGCGCTGCCCGGTGGAAGAGACCGACCCCACCTGTCTGCACGTCCCTTCAGGAGCTGTGGAGAGCAGCGAGGTCACCCCTGAGCCTCCTCTTCTCCAGGCTGAACCACCCCAGCTCCTCCAAACGTTCCTCACAGGTTTGTGTTCCCAGCCTCGTCTCCTCTGGACGCGCTCGAGCATCCCAACGTCCTTCCCAACCTGAAGGATTAACCCCAACTGTGCTCCGCGTGGACGCCGCGCTCCGCGGGAGCCGCTCCGCTGGCCAGTGGAAAATGAACAGGGCTCACATTCCCGGGATCTGGGCTGTCGAGGGAAGCGGGGATGGATGGGGAGCGCCAGAAAGTGGGAATTGTGCTTTTCCACGAGGGGATGTTCCTTCCCAGCTGCCGGGACATCCCAGAGCTCTTTGGATTCCTGGGATCGTGGATTTCTGAGTTTTCCTCAAAATTTGGATCGGTGTCCAGATTTTTTCCTCATTTTTTTCCACGATTAGAGGTTCTTCAGCCTCATCCCAACTTCCTTGGCACCTCCAGAACTCTTTGGATTTATGGAATTGTGGATTTCTGAGTTTTTCTCAAAATCTGGATCGGTGTCTGGATTTTTCCTCATTTTTTTCCATGATTAGAGGTTCTTCAGCCTCATTCCCAACTTCCTGGACATTCCAGAGCTCTTTGGGTTCCTGGGATCGTGGATTTCTGAGTTTTCCTCAAAATTTGGATCGGTATCCAGATTTCTTCCTCATTTTTTCCCCACAATTACAGGTTCTTCAGCCTCATCCCAACTTCCTTGGCACCTCCAGAGCTCTTTGGATCTGTGGGATCCTGGATTTCTGAGTTTTCCTCAAAATTTGGATCAGTGTCTGGATTTTTCCTCATTTTTTCTATGATTAGAGGTTCTTCAGCCTCATTCCCAACTTTTTGGGGACATCTTGGAGGTGGCCTTGGCATCTCCAGAGCTCTTTGGATCTGTGGAATCCTGGATCTCTGAGTTTCCCTCAAAATTTGGAGCAGTGTCTGGATTTTTCCTCATTTCTTCCTCATTTTTTTCCACGATTAGAGGTTCTTCAGCCTCATTCCCAACTTCCTGGACATTCCTTGGCACCTCCAGAGCTCTTTGGATTTCTGGGATCGTTGATTTCTCCATTTTCCTCAAAATTTGGATCGATATCCAGATTTTTCCTCATTTTTTCCATGATTAGAGGTTCTTCAGCCTCATTCCCAACTTCCTTGGCAACTCCAGAGCTCTTTGGATTTCTGGGATCGTGGATCTCTGAGTTTTCCTCAAAATTTGGATCAATATCCAGATTTTTCCTCATTTTTCCTCATTTTTTTCCACGATTAGAGGTTCTTCAGCCTCATTCCCAACTTCCTGGACATTCCTTGGCATCTCCAGAGCTCTTTGGATTTCTGGGATCGTGGATTTCTGAGTTTTCCTCAAAATTTGGGTCAGTATCCAGATTTTTCCACATTTTCCCACGTTTTTCCATGTTTTCCATGAGGAAATATTCCTCAAACGTAACAAAATTCTCATTTCCCCCCAAATCCCAGCATCCAATCCAGGTGAATATTCCTGTTGAAAAGAGGAATTAGTTCCCAATCCCAGAAAAAAAAAAAAATCCCCTGGGAAGCTCCTGGAGTGCAATTTTTAATGAGAATTTTTAATTCCTACAGAGTTTTTAATCCACCCCAAAAATTGGAGCAGGGCTCCCACAGGGACAGGACGGGGAATGGAAATCCTGTGGGAAATTCCTTCGGAAAATGAAATTTCCCAGCTCAAATCCATGGAGTTTTCAGCTGAGGAAACCCCAAAAATTCGTGATTTAAAGGGGACACCGGGATTTTGGGTTGAGTTGTTCCATATTAAAAAAAAAAAAAAAATCCCGGAATGTTTTTAATTAATTCGATTTTAATAATTTTATCCATTTTTTTTCCCCTGTATTTTAGGGGCTTTTCCAAAGGTTTCTCTTTAGGTTTCCACATCAATTTTCCATGGATTCCATTTTTTTTAATTGGGAAAACTCCTTTCCCTTTTCCCCCAGTTATTTTTTATTAAAAATCAGAGACCGCCACCTGATTTTAGTCATAAATACCAGGGTTTGGACAGTTAAATTCCCTTTTTTAAAAAATTTTTTTAAGGAATTCACAATTCCAAAGGCTTGCAGTGACATCTAGCGACTGCCTGGGCCAGGCAGGAAAATCTGGGAATAAATTCCAAAAGGATCCCTTCGCTTCAACAGCAAAAATCCCAAAGTTATCCCCAGTTATTTATGGGGAAAAATCCGATTATTTTCATTTTTGAGAGAAGTTTGAGTTGTTTTTTGAGCGTGGAATGTTTGAAATGTGGAGGAAAAACAATTTAAAAAATATTGGAATGCTGGGGATTAAAGATTCCAAGGAAATCAGGGGGGAAAAAATTCCTTTAGAATTATTTGGCCTCATCCTCAGCTGATTTTGCTTCCCAGGTGGAATTTTCCAGGGAAAATAAAGGGGAAAGGTGGATAAAATAATAGGAAATTCAATGTTATTCTGGGAATAAATGGATTTATTTGGTATTTTCCTGGGGGAAAAAGGGTGAGATGGATAAAATAATAGGAAAATTTATGTTTACATGGGAATGGATGGATTTATTTGTCATTTTCTGGGGGAAAAAAAAGGCTGAGTGGGATAAAATAATGAAGTTATGATGGGGATAAATGGATTTATTTGTGATTTTCCTGGGAAAAAATGCATAAAGGTGGATAAAACACTGGGAATAAATGGATTTATTTGTAATTTTTCTGGGAAAATAAAGAGAACACAGAGGCAAGAATTCGAAATAAATATAATTATAAATAAATATTCACATTACAGGTAATTTATCACGATACAGACGACGTCGATGAAGCTCAGATGGCAAATGGGATGTTTAAAAAAGTGGAATTTGCTGACATCTTGGAAAATTCCTGCTTTGGAAGAGGATATTTTGGGGGGAAAAATACTCCCTGGTAATTCCTATGCATGCATTATAATAATAATTATAATAATTATTATAATAATCGAGTTGAACATGCTAAAATAATTGAGTTTTTGCAGGGTTTTAGTTTTGTTTTAGGAAAAAAAAAAAAAGTCTTGAAATTTTCAAAATAAAAAAAGTCTTCTGAGGATTTTTGATCTTCAGTAATTAATTAATTAAAACAAGAATAACCAAAAAATAAATAAAACTGCAATGTAAGTGATCCCTTTGGCATTCCTAATTGCTAAAATTCCTAATTTTTGCAGAGCAAAAAAGAAAGAGGAATTGGGATTTTTTCCATTTTCAATTTTCCTGTGCCATTTTCAATTTTTGTCTCTTCCAGCCAGAGTTGGGAACGGAATGGGAATGAAAGTGCAGAGTGCAACAAACACCAAAAAAAACCAAAAAACCCACAAAAAACCTCCCCAAAAAAACATTGAAAAAATGCAATTTTTACATTTCCGAAGTAAAAACGGCTCAAGCCAGTGGAAAAATGTTGGAATTCCAGGTTTGGAGATAAAGAAATCACATCTGAGGGAAAAAAAAAAAACCCAATTTTGGATGTGTCACTGATAATTAATTCAATTTTAGTTCCTCTGCAAGGAATTTTTGGAGAGGAGGAGGGAATTTCCCCAGCTTTGAGCACCTAAATGTTTTTTGTTTTTTTTTTTAGTGTGCTGAAAAGAGAAGTAAAAGTTCTCCAAATTGAATTTTTGGGGTGGGGGGAACCGTTTTCTCTTGACTACACAAATTTCACTTTTGTACCTTAAATCCCCACCTATGGGCCAATGGGTTTTTGAACTCCCACTGATCAATTCTTGCTCGTTTGTATTAAAAAATAAATCTAAATTTGAAGTCCTGGGGCAGCCAGGGAGTTCCTGAGTGAGTGTTGGGAGGGAAATGAGCTCAAAACAACACCTGGAGGATTTGCAAAGCTAAAAAAAAAAAAAAAAAAAAAAATCTTCTCCCAAAATAAGAATAAATGTAATTTCTGCCCAAACTCAGCCACCTCCCTTTGGGGCTGGAGGGGATTTATGGACACTTCTTTTCAAAGGGAAAAAAAAAAAGGACAAATGAACAGATTTAATGATTCCATTCTCTCCCTGCAGCTATCCCAGGAAAAGCTGATCCCTTTTCCTACCCTCTGGAATAACCTGGTCCCAGTTTGGGCTCTTCCCTCCGTGCCAAGCTGGCATTTCCGTGCCAAGGAATAAACAGCAGCCTCCTTTTTTCAGTCTCATCAGCATCAAAACTTAGCGTGGCCTTGAGCAAATCAAGCTCAGGATCTGTTCAAACTTCTCATTCCACTTCTCTCCCCACTTTTTTCTCTACTTTTTGTGGTTTGCCACCTTTTATTTGCCTTCAGTCCTGGCGTTTGGCCTCTTCCTGTGCTCTCTGGCACCTGGTTTGTTTTGTTTTTTAAGAATCTTTAACCATGCCACGTCAGCAGCTCTCAGGGAGTCCCGGGGTGACGATGAGCCGTGCAAAATCTTTTTCAGAGTAATTAACCCCTGACTCCAATTAACTGCAACTCCCTAAATCCAGCCAGGCCTGCATCCCACAGCCTTTGGGATCAGTACCCGAGGGGAACGATTTGTTCCCAGTGTTCTGAGGGAGAAACTGAGGCAAGAATTCCATTTTATCACCTCTTCCCACTCGGTTCTGCTGGAATTACGGACCCACAGCACCAGGCTGGCACTTGGGAGCTTTGTCCTTGGGTATGGAGCAGGAGATTCCAGGATTCTGCTCTTCCCTAAATCCAGCCATGCCTGCATCCCAAAGCCTTTTGGCCCCAATGTTCTGAGGGGGAAACTGAGGCAAGGAGCCCATTTTCCCGGGATTCTCCCCCGTGTAACAGCAACCAGAGTCCACCATCCCCGAGGCTTCTTCTTCCCGAGCCTTTCAGGGGATGCCGTCCTTCCTCTGGCAGCACTGCGAGGGAGGCACCGCCCAGTCGTACATGTAGGAAAGCCTGAGTTTAACCTCCTCCTTGCAGAGCTTCCCCTCCTTGGCCAGCGTCTGGTGCTTCTCCAGCATGTCCTCGATGCTCTGCTTGTGCGTCACGATGTATTTGTTGCTGCAGCCGCGCGATTTGTACTCGGTGTCGAAGCGGGGGTCGTGCACTCTCTTCACGTCGATGGGCGCCAGCCACACGCCCAGGGACACGTCCTCGCTCTGCCACAGGTTCAGGTAGTCCCTGCTGAGGCGCAGGTAGCGCACCAGGTCGGCGGAGATCACGTAGCCGCCGCCCAGCGCGTAGGGCAGGTAATAATCACACAGCAGCCAGGCGCTCTCCTTCCACTTCCCCCCGGATTTCACCCGCCCGCGGCCCGAGAAGAAGCCCCAGTAGAGGCGCCGCGGCTCCTTGGCCCTCAGCTCCTCCACCAGCACGTCCAAGCGCACGAAGGTGTCGTCGTCCGCCTTGAGGGCGAACTGGAAGTCCAGGTGCGCATCCAGCCACACGTAGGTCGCCAGCACCTTGGCCGTGAGGTTCTCGTAGGAGTCGCGCAGCTCCGGCAGCAGCAGCAGGTCCCGGTGGCGGCTCTGCTCCAGCTCCAGGCTCCGCAGCTCCTCGGCGCCCAGCCCCGCCGTGCCCACCACGAAGCGGCTCCAGACGCGGCCGTGAGGCGCCTGCCGCGCCGCCGCCATCCAGGTGCTGCGGATGATGCTGCGCCGCTCGCTGTACTTGGGGCCGCTCATCACCACCACGGCCACGAAGGCGCTGCCCTCAGGGCCGGCCGGCGGCGCGGCGCGGGCCCCCCGGCCGGGCTGGCCGTGCGGGAGCGCGGGGGCCGCGGGCAGCGGGCGCAGCCCCTCGGAGGTGCACTTGGCGAGGTAGAGCAGGACGGCGGCGCAGAGCGAGAGCCCGCCGAGCCCCAGCGCGGTGCGGTGCCGGCTCAGCCGCCGCAGCGCCTTCATGGCCGCGGGGCCCCCTCACGGCCGGCGCCGCCGCCGCCGCGTTTAGGCGGGAACGGCGGTATGGCCGCCGGGAGGGGACAAGCTCTCTGCGGGAGCGCTCACCGCGCGCCGCTGCGGCGCTGCGGTGGTTTCATGGCTCTCCCGAGGTTTTCCGCCTTCTCCTCGGGGAAGCGGCGGTTCCGTCCCTGCTCCTGCCGCGGCTCCGGTGCTTCCCGCACCGGGGCAAGGGGCGGGAGGAGGGGCGGAGGCCGCAGCGCTTGACGCGGCGGCTGCCATCTTTGAGTAGGGCACCTGAGGCCGAGGAGGAGCCATCTTGGGTTTGGGCACTGCGCCGTGGCCGTGCCTTCTTCGTGGAATCGTGGAACGGTAAAAGGTTGGGATGGGCTCAAAGCCCATCCAGCGCCACCCCCCACCATGGGCAGGGACACCCTCCACTATCCCAGGCTGCTCCAAGCCTCCATGTCCAACCTGGCCTCGGGCAATTCCAGGGATGGGCAGCCACAGCTGGGCCAGGGGTTTGTATTAGATGCTATTTAAGGTCCCTCCCAACCCAAACCATTCCACGATTCACTGAAAACAGCCACAGCCAGGAAGCGGGAGGAGATCAACACGCTAACAACCGAGAAAACGATAGGACGGCCAGGAAAACGCCCCTTTGCCGCCTCCCTGCCGGAAATGGCGGCTGCCCTCACCTAAGATGGCGGCCGCGCCTTCCCGCCGCGCGGCGCAGTGACCGAACTTCCGCCTCCTCCCGCCTCCCTCCGCCCTGGCAGCGCCGGGTTCCGTGAGGGCCGTGAGGGCCGTGAGGGGCCGCGGGCGCTCAGCGGCGGCCGGGCCCGGGCTGAGCCTCCCCGCGGCCGTCGCGGCGCTCGGGGCAGCGTCCGCTCCCTGCCTCCGGGCTGCCGGTGAGTGCGGGCGGCTCCTCCCGCAGCCCCGCGGGGGTCGTGGCGAGTTCTGAGGGGCTCCGAGGGGTTCTGAGGGCCCTGAGTGCTCTGAGGGGTTCTGGGGGCTGTGAGAGATTCTGAGCGGCTGCGAGGGGTCCTGGGGGCTCTGGAGGGTTTTGGGGTTTCTGAGGGCTTTGAGAGGCTCTGGGGGGTCTGAGGGGTTTTGGGGTTTCTGAGGGCTTTGAGGGGCTCTGGGGGCTCTTAGGGTTTCTGGGAGCTCTGAGGGCTTTGAGGAGTTCTGGGGGCTTTGAGGGGTTTTGGGGTTTCTGAGGGCTTTAAGGGGCTCTGAGGGCTCTGAGGAGTTTTGGGGTTTCTGGGGGCTCTGAGGAGTTTTGGGGTTTCTGGGGGCTCTGAGGAGTTTTGGGGGCTCTGAGGAGTTTTGGGGTTTCTGGGGGCTCTGAGGAGTTTTGGGGGCTCTGAGGAGTTTTGGGGTTTCTGAGGGCTCTGAGGAGTTTTGGGGTGTTTGAGGGGCTCTGAGGAGTTTTGGGGTTTCTGGGGGCTCTGAGGAGTTTTGGGGTGTTTGAGGGGCTCTGAGGGGTTTTGGGGATTCTGGGGGCTCTGAGGAGTTTTGGGGTTTCTGAGGGCTCTGAGGAGTTTTGGGGTTTCTGGGGGCTCTGAGGAGTTTTGGGGATTCTGGGGGCTCTGAGGAGTTTTGGGGTTTCTGGGGGCTCTGAGGAGTTTTGGGGTTTCTGAGGGCTCTGAGGAGTTTTGGGGTGTTTGAGGGCTCTGAGGGGTTTTGGGGTGTTTGAGGGGCTCTGAGGAGTTTTGGGGTTTCTGGGGACTCTGAGGAGTTTTGGGGTTTCTGGGGGCTCTGAGGAGTTTTGGGGTGTTTGAGGGCTCTGAGGAGTTTTGGGGTTTCTGGGGGCTCTGAGGAGTTTTGGGGTGTTTGAGGGCTCTGAGGAGTTTTGGGGTGTTTGAGGGCTCTGAGGAGTTTTGGGGTTTCTGGGGGCTCTGAGGAGTTTTGGGGTGTTTGAGGGGCTCTGAGGGTTTGGGTTCCTTGGCGCGCTCTCTGTTGGATTTGGGATTATTTTTCCCTGGAATTGGACGGGATGATCCCTGTGGTCACTTCCAGGGCAGAATATTCGGATTTGATGGCTCTGGGACAGGATTTGGGATTATTTTTTCCTTGGAATGATTAATTTTATGTACATATATTTATACGTACATAAAAAGTTATGTCCATGTATTTATATGTATTTAACATAAATACATGTAAGTATGCATACATGTAATATATATGCATATATATAAATATATATTTGTAATATATAATATATTTTTTATTTATATCAATTTATATGTATATAAATATGTATTTAGATGTCTATAAATAAGTTATGTATCTATATTTATGTGTATAAGTTAAGCACATGTAATTATATGTGTATAAGTAAATTATTAATACTTTATATAGATTATTTTAATTTCTGTGTGTCCATTAATCACCTATTGCTTCAGTTTAAAATGGTTTTTTTCCTTTTTTCCTTTTAGATCCTTTAACCCACAGTGACCTTTTCCTTCAAAGTTTAACTTGGTTTTTCCTCTTCTTTTCCTTTTAAATCCTTTAACCCACATTGACCTTTTCCTTCAAAGTTTAATTTATTTTTCCTATTTCTTTCCTTTTAGATCCTTTAACCCACAGTGACATCTTACTTCAAAGTTTAACTTGTTTTTCTTATTTCTTTCCTTTCAGACCCTTTAACCCACAGTGACTTTTCCTTCCAGGTTTAACATTCTTTTTCCTCTTTTCCTTTCCGACCCTTTAACCCACAGTCACCTTTTCCTTCCAAGTTTAACATTTTTTTCCTCTTTTCCTTTCAGACCCTTTAACCCACAGTGACCTTTTCCTTCCAGGTTTAACTTGTTTTTTCCTCTTCTTTTCCTTTTAGACCCTTTAACTCACAGTCACCTTTTCCTTCAAATTTTATTTTTCCTCTTCTTTTCCTTTCAGACCCTTTAACCCACAATCACCTTTTCCTTCCAAGTTTATTTTTCCTTTTCCTTTCAGACCCTTTAACCCACAATCACTTTGTTCTTCCAAGTTTAACATTCTTTTTCCTCTTCTTTTCCTTTCAGACCCTTTAACCCACAATCACCTTTTCCTTCCAAGTTTAACTTGCTTTTTCCTCTTCTTTTCCTTTCAGGCCCTTTAACCCACAATCACCTTTTCCTTCCAGGTTTAACTTGTTTTTTCCTCTTGTTTTCCTTTCAGACCCTTTAACCCACAATCACCTTTTCCTTCCAAGTTTATTTTTCCTTTTCCTTTCAGGCCCTTTAACCCACACTGACCTTTTCTTTCCACATTTAACATTCTTTTTTCTCTTTTCCCTTCAGCCCACAACGCCTCCAACAAGGAGGAACAAGAAGAAACCCCATAACAACCCCACAGGACGATGCCAGGCCCGGCTGGCCCGTGCAGCCGGGGCTCTCTTTGCCTCTGGCTGCTGCTGCTGCTGCTGCTGGCGCCGCCCGCGCGTGCCCGGCCTGCCAACCACTCGCTGCTGAGGGAGAAGGGGGGCGAGGGCAGGGACGAGAAGGAGCTCGTGCCCCCCGACCACCTGAACGGCGTCAAGATGGAGCTGGACGGGCACCTGAACAGGGAGTTCCACCAGGAGGTGTTCCTGGGCAAGGAGCTCGAGCGCTTCGAGGAGGACTCGCAGCCCCGCAGGAACAGGAGGAAGCTCGTGGGGATTTTCGCCAAGTGAGTTGGGAAGGGTTGAAAAAAAAACCAAAAAAAAGCAAGAAATTACACAAAAAAAACCCCAAAAAACAAAAAAAAAAAAAAAAAACAAAAAAAAAGAAAAAGGGAATTTTGGTGGGTTTGAATTGGAAATATAACAAATGTTTAAAAATTAAATCAGTGGGGGAGGACTCGCAGCCCCGCAGGAACAGGAGGAAGCTCGTGGGGATTTTCGCCAAGTGAGTTGGGAAGGGTTAAAAAAAACCAAAAAAAAGCAAGAAATTACACCAAAAAAAACCCCAAAAAAACCTCCAGAATCCCCCCAAAAAACAATCAAACAAACAAACAAAAACCCAACAAAAACACAAACAAACAAAAAAACCAAAAAAGCAAAAAACCAAGTGAGTTTTGGTGGGTTTGAATTGGAAATATAACAAATGTTTAAAAATTAAATCAGTGGGGGAGGACTCGCAGCCCTGCAGGAACAGGAGGAAGCTCGTGGGGATTTTCTCCAAGTGAGTTGGGAAGGGTTAAAAAAAAACCAAAAAAAAGCAAGAAACCACACCAAAAAAACAAAAAAACCACCAAAAACAAACAAAAAAAAAAACCCAAAAAAACCCCAACCCCCCCCCAAAAAAGGCATTGGGAAGGGACGGGTTAAAAAAAAAACCAAGAAAAAGGAAAAAAACTCACAAAAGAAACCCAAAAAAAACCTCAAAAAACCACCAAAAAAAACCACACCCAAAAAACAAACAAACAGAAATACCCCAAAAACCCCCAAAATACACAAAAAAACAAAAAAAAAAAACCCAAAACCTAAAAAAAACCAACCCAAAACCTCCCCCCAAAAAACCCCAAAACAAAACAAAACAAACAAAAAAAAGAGCAAAAAAAACCCCAAAAACAAACAACCCCCCCCCAAAAACCCAAAAAAAAACCAAAAATCCCAACCCCCCAAAAAGCCCCAAAAACAAAACAAAAAAAAAAAAAAAAAACAGAAAACAAACAAAAAAAAAAAAAAAAAAACAAAAAAAAAAACCAAGAAAAAGGGAAGGGTTAAAAATTAAACAAAAAAAAAAAAAAACCAAACCAAACCAAAAAAAAACCCAAAAAAACTCCCCCCCCAAAAACCACCCCAAAATAAAAAAAAAACCAAAAAAAAAATCCCCCCCAAAAAAAAAAAACACCAAAAAAAAACCAAAAAAGCAAAAAAAAAAAGCAAAAAAAAGGGAATTTTGGAGGGTTTGAATTGGAAACATAACGAGTGTTTAAAAATTGGGAATTAAATCAGTTTAATTAAATCAGTTTAATTTTAATTGGGAATTCAATCAGTAAATTAGGGATTTTTCCAGTTCCAGATTGGGAATTTCAATGTTTCCAAAATGGGAAATTGGAAGGAATGTTTAAAACTTTGGGATTGAAATTCATGGATTCAAAATGGGGGATTTTAATGGTTCCAGATTGGAAATGTTAATGAATTTGAAAAATTGGGTTATTTTGGAATGTTTTCAAAATTGGGGATTTTGCTTCATATTTTCAAAATGTGGAATTTTCATAATTCAAAATTGGGGATTTGAATTCATGTTTAAAATTGGGGGGGTTTTAATATTTCCAAATTGAAAATTTTAATGAATTTTTTTTTTAATTTGAGGATTTTTTAATTCCTATTTAAAAATTGGGAATTTTAACATTTCAAAATTGGAAATTCTAATGATTTTTTTTAATTTGAGGATTTTAATTCCTATTTCAAAATTGGAAATTTGAATTTATGTTTTCAAAATGGGGACTTTTAGTTCCTATTTAAAAATTGGGAATTTAAACATTTCCAAATTGGGAATTTTAATGATTTTTTTTTTAATTTGAGGATTTTAATTCCTATTTAAAAATTGGGAATTTGAATTCACGTTCTCAAAATGAGGAATTTTAATTCCTATTTAAAAATTGGGAATTTGAATTCACGTTCTCACAATGGGGACTTTTAATTCCTATTTTAAAATTGGGAATTTTAGCATTTCAAAACTGGAAATTTGAATTCATGTTCACAAAATGAGGAATTTTAATTCCTATTTAAAAATTGGGAATTTAAATTTTTCAAAACTGGAAATTTGAATTCATGTTCACAAAATGAGGAATTTTAATTCCTATTTAAAAATTGGGAATTTAAATTTTTCAAAATTGGGAATTTGAATTCATGTTCACAAAATGAGGACTTTTATTTCCTATTTAAAAATTGGGAGTTTTAATCTTTCAAAATTACAACTTTTAGACAACAGAAAGAAAATATTTTCCATTAATTGCTTTTTTTTGAAGTTAATTAATTTCTTTACATGGTGGACAAATATTAATTTCATTTTAAGACATCCAAGCATTTTCTTTACTAAAATTCCCTTTTTTTTTTTTAAATTCCTTCAGCACTTTCAGACAGCAGGTGGCAGAGCCACCTTAATTTGCATTTTTTTAATTAAACACCTCCAATTAACACTTTCAGACTTGCCCTGAATAAAGAGAATTTCATTCAGCTCTTTCTTGAATTAATTATAAATAAATGCAAAAAGCATCTCCCTGCTGGGACCAGTCATTCTGAAACTCCCCAAATCTGCATTTTTCATTTTTTTTGGGGGTTGTTTGCTCTCTTTTTTCACATTTCCTTGACATTTCCAGGCAAATCACATCTTGAATAATTCGAGTTTCAATCAAAACAGCTCAGTGGTGGCAGCAGGTAAAGGGCAGAGGCCACGTGGGGCTTTTGGTTTGGCTTTTTTTCTTTCATTTTTGGGCTTTTTTATTGAAAAAGGGTGCGTGGGGGGTGCTTTAAATAGAATTGGCAATGGTAACAAAATAAAATCTGATTTAAATGATATTTTCAATTGCAAGGAGTGGTTTATGAGGTGCTTTAAATAGAATTGGCAATGGTAACAAAATAAAATCTGATTTTTAGTGATATTTTCAATTGCAAGGAGTGGTTTATGAAGTGCTTTAAATAGAATTTAAATGGTAACAAAATAAAATCTGATTTAAATGATATTTTGAATTGCAAGGAGTGATTTATGAGGTGCTTTAAATAGAATTTGAAATGGTAACAAAACAAAATCTGATTTAAATGATATTTTGAATTGCAAGGTGTGGTTTATGAAGTGCTTTAAATAGAATTTGAAATGGTAACAAAATAAAATCTGATTTTTAGTGATATTTTGAATTACAAGGAGTGGTTTATGAGGTGCTTTAAATAGAATTTGAAATGGTAACAAAATAAAATCTGATTTTTAGTGATATTTTGAATTGCAAGGAGTGATTTATGAAGTGCTTTAAATAGAATTGGAAATGGTAACAAAACAGAATTTGAAATGGCAGCAAAATAAAATCTGATTTTTAGGGATATTTTGAATTGTAATGAGTGGTTTATGAGGTGCTTTAAATAGAAATTTAAATGGCAGCAAAATAAAATCTGATTTTTAGTGATATTTTGAATTACAAGGTGTGATTTATGAGGAACTTTAAATAGAAATTTAACTGGTAACAAATAAAATCTGATTTTTAGGGATATTTTGAATTGTGAGGTGGAATTTATTACATGCTTTAAATAGAATTTGAAATGGTAGCAAAATAAAATCTGATTTTTAGTGATATTTTCAATTGCAAGGAGTGATTTATGAGGTGCTTTAAATAGAATTGGAAATGGTAACAATAAAATCTGATTTTTAGGGATATTTTGAATTGCAATGAGTGATTTATGACATACTTTAAATAGAATTTGAAATGGTAACAATAAAATCTGATTTTTAGGGATATTTTGAATTTACAAGGTGTGATTTATGAGGTACTTTAAATAGAAATTTAACTGGTAACAAAATAAAATCTGATTTTTAGGGATATTTTGAATTACAAGGAGTGGTTTATGAGATGCTTTAAATAGAATTGGCATGGTAACAAAATAAAATCTGATTTTTAGGGATATTTTCAGTTGCAAGGAGTGGTTTATGAGGTGCTTTAAATAGAATTGGAAATGGTAACAAAATAGAATTTGAAATGGTAACAAATAAAATCTGATTTTTAGTGATATTTTGAATTGCAAGGTGTGATTTATGAGGTGCTTTAAATAGAATTTGAAATGGTAGCAAAATAAAATCTGATTTTTAGGGATATTTTGAATTACAAGGTGTGATTTATGACATACTTTAAATAGAATTTGAAATGGTAACAATAAAATCTGATTTTTAGGGATATTTTGAATTTTTATTTAATGCTCAAACCCCTCAGAGTGGCAGAAAATTCGATTTCTTTTGGCTTTGGAGCTGTGAATTTTTCATTAATTTCTTAATGAAATCAGGCTTGATCGGATTGGATGTGGCTGGAAAATTGAATTGTGCAGCTCTGAACCCACAAATTCCCTGGGCAAAGCAGGAGGCAGGCAGGAAACCCCTGGGAACAAATGGATGTGCAGCCTTCAAATGTGCTGAAAAATAAAAATTCAATTACATTTTATAAAAAAAGGGGCTTGGAAAGGGAAATTTGAGAGAGAATTCAAGACCTGGAAGGAAATTTTTCCAATTCTGAACTTGGAGCGACCCAAAATTCCATCAGGGATGATTTAGTGGGGAAAATTCCCTCAAAATCATGATTTAATTCCTGAAAAAAAAAATTATTTCATTGAGTAATAACCTAAATCTTGCTAAATTTCATTAAATTAATGCAATTATTTACATTTCATTCTGAACTAAGGGCTGATCTGCCACTTATTTCTCACAGAAAAATCAAAAATATTCTTTTTTTTTGGTGAATTTCTGCTGAATAAAACCATTTAGAAACTAAAAACCGAGCAGATTTTTTTTTCCCTCCTGAACTGAAATCCTGTTTTTTTTTTTTTTGTTTTGTTTTTTTTTTTTTTTTTTTGTTGTTTTGTTTTTTGGTTTTTTTTTGTTTGTTTGGGGTTTTTTTTGGGTTTTTTTGTTTTTTTTTTGTTGGTTTTTTTTTTTTGTTTGTTTTTTTTTTTTTTTTTTTTTTGTTTTTTTTTTTTTTTGTTTTTTTTTTTTTTCCTCCCCAAGGGTGGATGTGAATAATGACAAAAAAATCAGTGCCAAGGAAATGCAACGTTGGATCATGGAGAAAACAGATGAGCATTTCCAGGAGGCCGTGGAGGAGAACAAAATGCATTTCAGAGCTGTGGATCCCGATGGCGACGGTAAAATCCGCTTTTTCCCCTCCAAAAAATTGATTTTTATGTCAATTTTGGCATCTTGAATTTATTGCTGGCATCGAATTGAAGTGGGGGGTGGCAAATTTGGGTTTTTGTGGGGAAGGATGTGCTGCAGGCAGGTTTTTGTTTCGTAAAGAAATGAGGAAAAAAATGAATAAATCGAATTTTTCACAACATTTTATGGTTAAATAAACCCCAAAAATGAATCAGGTGACAGCTTTGATGTTGTCATGCCTAAAATTCAGTTTGGGGTTGTGATGTTGGATTTAAAAAAAAAACCTTGAAAAAGTTGATTTGGAAAGAATTCAATCCAAAATTCAGCGTTTCAAGGTGAAATGTTCTCACTTGCAGGTCACGTTTCATGGGACGAATATAAAATTAAATTTTTGGCCAGCAAAGGCTTCAATGAAAAGGAAATTGCAGAGAAAATTAAAAACAACGAAGAGCTGAAAATAGATGAAGAGAGTAAGTGCAGAAGGGGGTTTTTTGTTCTTAAAACAAAAATAGAAACGGGAGGGAAATGTTTGGGTTGTTGTGCTTGAGGAGGAGTTAAAAAAGAAACCAAAAATTCTGCATTTTTCCATCGGAAATTTGCTGGGAAAATGAGATTTTTTTTTTTTTTTTTTTAGAGGAATCTTCTTGTTTTCATCCCTTAAAAAAAAAAAATCTGATTTTTTTCCGCCTAAAATTTGCTGTGGAAATTGAAATTTTGAAGAAGAATCTTCTTGTTTTCCTCCTTAATGGAACAAAAATTCTGCATTTTTTTCCATCTGAAATTTGCTGTGAAAATGAGATTTTTAAGAGGAATCTTCTTGTTTTTTCCTTAACTATTAATTAATGTTAAATAATTTAATATTTAATAATATTTATTTTCTTTAAATATTTAAATTTATTCTAAAATCCTCCCAAAAATTAAGTCAAAAGACAGAAATCCTTCATTCATCCTGACCAGAATCTGCCATGAAAATTGCAATTTTTAAGAGGAATCTCCTTCCAAAAAAATTTAAATTTCCTCTAAATTCCCCCCAAAAACTGATGCCAAAAAAGCACAAATCCCCCATTGCTCCTGCCATGAAAATTGCAATTTTTGAGGGGAATCTGCCATGAAAATTGCAATTTTAAAGAGGAATCTCCTTCCAAAAAAATTTAAATTTCCTCTAGATTCCCCGCAAAAACTGATGCCAAAAAAGCACAAATCCCCCATTGCTCCTGCCATGAAAATTGCAATTTTAAAGAGGAATCTGCTTTCAAAAAAAATTCAAATTTCCTCTAAATTCCCCCCAAAAACTGAAGTCAAAAAGCACAAATCCCCCATTGCTCCTGCCATGAAAATTGCAATTTTAAAGCAGAATTTTCCTTTTTTTTCCCCCCTAAAACCAACATTTCAATTTCCTGTAAAATCCCCCGTGCACCTTTCCCTTTCCCTGCAGGGATGAGTCATTTCCCAATTGCTTCGGTGACATTTTCCAGGGCTATAAAAAAACCCAACTGAAAAAAATGCAACAAAAAAGGAGCTGAGAAGGGGCAGGGAAATCACCTGGGGCTGATTCCAGGAACCTCCGAGCTGCTGAATCACTCAGTTCTGCACCTGAGCCCCAAAACCTTCTTTAGGAAAATCAAATTATTCATCCTCCACTTCCTCTGGGTTTTTTTCTTTTGTTTTGTTTTGTTTTTTTTTTTTCTCCTCCTCCAAGCTGTAAAAGTGATTTTTGGGTTTTTTTATTTTAAATCAAAAGCACCTTGGGGGTGTGGAGTTCAAGGTAGTTTCTGTAGAAATTTGGATTTCAGGTTAAGATTTTGTTTGAATTAATTGGATGGGATGAAATGGAGGAATTAATTCCATGGGATTTTGGTGCTAATTTTGGTGTTCATACACCTCTAATTTAACTTTTCTTGCAGCAAAAATATGGAATATGTGATAAATAAATATCTGTAGGGTTTAGGCTTTAAAAATGTCATTGATTAAACAACTGAGAGCTTGAAATGAAGGGGTTGTGACAAATTAAATCCTAAAAACAGATTGTGACAAAGTATTAAAAATGGATTGGGACAACTGAAATCCTAAAAATGGATTGTGATCATTGAAGTCTTAAAAATGGAGTGTGAGAATTCAAATCCTAAAAAATGGATTGGGACAATTCAGATCCTACACGTGGAATGGGACAGCTGAAATCCTAAACATTGAATTGGGACAATTGAAATCCTAAACATGGATTGGGACAGCTGAAATTCCTAAAATTGGTTGTGCCAAATCCTAGAAATGGATGGGGGCAATTCCAAAATTTGGGATGAACTGAAATCCTACAAAGGGATTGTGCCAAATCCCAAAAACGGATGGGGGCAATTGCAGCATTTGGGATGAATTGTGCCAAATCCTAAAGATGGATGGGGGCAATTCCAAGATTTGGGATGAATTGTGCCAAATCCTAAAGATGGATGGGGGCAAATCCAGAATTGGGGATGAACTGAAAATCCCACAAAGCCATTGTTCCAAATCCTAAAGATGGATGGGGGCAGTGCCAGAACTGGGGATGAATTGTGCCAAATCCTACAAACGGATGGGGGCAGTTCCAGAATTTAGAATTAATCGTGCCAAATCCTAAAGATGGAAGGGGGCAATTCCAAGATTTGGGATGAACTGAAAATCCCACAAAGCCATTGTTCCAAACCCTAAAGATGGATGGGGGCAATGCCAGAATTGGGGACGAATTGTACCAAATCCTACAAACGGATGGGGGCAGTTGCAGCATTTGGCATGTGCCAAATCCTAAAGATGGATGGGGGCAAATCCAGAATTGGGGATGAATTGTGCCAAACCCTAAAGATGGATAGGGGCAAATCCAGAATTGGGGATGAATTGTGCCAAACCCTAAAGATGGACGGGGGCAAATCCAGAATTGGGGACGAATTGTACCAAATCCTACAAACGGATGGGGGCAATTGCAGCATTTGGGATGTGCCAAATCCCAAAAATGGATGGAGGCAGTTCCAGAATTTAGAATGAATTGTGCCAAATCCTAAAAACTGATGGGGGTAATTCCAATCTGTGGGATGAGCTGCCAGCCCAAACTGCAGCCTGTGGGATGAGCTGCAGTCCCAAACTGCAGCCTGTGGGATGAGCTGCAGTCCCAAACTGCAGCCTGTGGGATGAGCTGCAATCCCAAACTGCAGCCTGTGGGATGAGCTGCAATCCCAAACTGCAGGCTGTGGGATGAGCTGCCAGCCCAAACTGCAGGCTGTGGGATGAGCTGCAATCCCAAACTGCAGCCTGTGGGATGAGCTGCAGCCCAGCTGCGCGGGTGCCGTTGCAGCGCAGGAAGTGCTGGACAACCTGAAGGATCGCTGGTACCAGGCGGACAATCCCCCCCCGGACCTGCTGCTGAGCGAGCAGGAGTTCCTGTCCTTCCTGCACCCCGAGCACAGCCGCGGCATGCTGCACTTCATGGTGCAGGAGATCATCCGGGACTTGGGTAAGCCGGGATCTCCTGGGAATTGTGTTCATTAATTCCCGTTTTTATTTGGATATTTGTGGCTGCTGCACTTCATGGTGCAGGAGATCATCCGGGACTTGGGTAAGCCAGGATTTCCTGGGAATTGTGTTCATTAATTCCCGTTTTTATTTGGATATTTGTGGCTGCTGCACTTCATGGTGCAGGAGATCATCTGGGACTTGGGTAAGCCGGGATCTCCTGGGAATTGTGTTCATTAATTCCATGGATTCCTGTTTTTATTTGGATATTTGTGGCTGCTGCACTTCATGGTGCAGGAGATCATCCGGGACTTGGGTAAGCCGGGATTTCCTGGGAATTGTGTTCATTAATTCCCTTTTTTTATGTGGATTTTGGGATGGAATAGTCAGGTGGAGTTCCATGGATTCCCATTGTATCCGTGGATTCCCGTTTTTATTTGGATATTTGTGGCTGCTGCACTTCATGGTGCAGGAGATCATCCGGGATTTGGCTAAGCCGGGATCTCCTGGGAATTGTGTTCATTAATTCCCGTTTTTATTTGGATATTTGTGGCTGCTGCATTTCATGGTGCAGGAGATCATCAGGGATTTGGCTAAGCCGGGATTTCCTGGGAATTGTGTCCATGGATTCCCATTTTCCTGTGGATTTTGGGAGGGGTTTTCACAGAATAGTCGGGTGGAGTTCCATGCATTCCCACTGTATCCATGCATTCCCATTTTATGTGGATATTTGCACAGCCACGGCTGCCGCACTTCATGGTGCAGGAGATCATCAGGGATTTAGGTAAACTGGGATTTCCTGGGAATTTTATCCATGGATTCCATGGATTCCCATTTTTCTGTGCATTTTGGGAGGGTTTGTTTTTTTCTCAGATCAGTAGGAAATTCCTATTTTTATGGGAATTAAACAAACCTATTTTAATTCCTTGTACTTTTTTATGGGAATTAAGTGAATCTATTTTAATTTCTTGCACAGTCCAGGAGGAAATTCCCATTTTCACCACAATCCAATGAATCTATTTTAATTTTTTGCACCGGCCAGGAGGAAATTCCCATTTTTATGGGAATTAAGTGAATACATTTTAATTTTCTGCACCGACCAGGAGGAAATTCCCATTTTTATGGGAATTAAGTGAATACATTTTAATTTTCTGCACCGGCCAGGAGGAAATTCCCATTTTTATGGGAATTAAGTGAATATATTTTAATTTTCTGCACCGACCAGGAGGAAATTCCCATTTTTATGGGAATTAAGTGAATATATTTTAATTTTCTGCACCGGCCAGGAGGAAATTCCCATTTTTATGGGAATTAAGTGAATATATTTTAATTTTCTGCACCGACCAGGAGGAAATTCCCATTTTTATGGGAATTAAGTGAATACATTTTAATTTTCTGCACCGGCCAGGAGGGAATTCCCATTCTCACCACAATCCACTGCCTGTTGAAATGCCTGCTGGCGCCCCGAAGGCGGTGCCAGCCCTAACGGGCCCTGTTCCTCGCAGATCAGGACGGGGACAAGAAGCTGACGCTGCCGGAGTTCATCTCGCTGCCCGTGGGCACCGTGGAGAACCAGCAGGCCCAGGACATCGACGACGACTGGGTGAGGGACAGGAGGAAGGAGTTCCAGGAGGTCATCGACGCCAACCGCGACGGCATCGTCACCATGGAGGAGCTGGAGGTGAATGCGCGTCCTCCTCCAGCCAGCGCTTCCAAAAAGCAGCTTTGGAAACAGCAACAATTCACTTGCACATCCATTTGTAGTAAAAAAAATTGAGTATTTTAAATTTCATTTCATTTAAATTACTGCTTTAAAAACATCAAAAATTCGCTTACAGATTGATTTTTAGTTTAAAAAATGGAATATTTTAAATTTCATTTTAGTTTCGTTTAAAATATGGCTTTAAAAACGTAAAAAATTCACTTACAGATTGGTTTTTAGTTTAAAAATTTGAATAGTTTAAATTTCATTTTCATTTCTTTTCAAATACAGCTTTAAAAACGTCCAAAATTCACTTACAGATTGATTTTTAGTTTAAAAAATTGAATATTTTAAATTTCATTTTCATTTCATTTCAAATACAGCTTTAAAAACGTCCAAAATTCACTTACAGATCCATTTGTATTAAAAAAATATGGAATGTTTTTAATTTCATTTTCATTTCGTTTAAAATACAGCTTTAAAAACATCCAAAATTCACTTACAGATTGATTTTTAGTTTAAAAAATGGAATGTTTTAAATTTCCTTTTCATTTAGTTTAAAATACGGCTTTAAAAACATCAAAAATTCACTTACAGATCCATTTTTATTAAAAAAAATGGAATATTTTAAATTTAATTTTAATTTCGTTTAAAATGCAGCTTTAAAAACGTCCAAAATTCACTTACAGATCGATTTTTAGTTTAAAAAATTGAATAGTTTAAATTTCATTTTCATTTCATTTAAAATGCAGCTTTAAAAGCATCCAAAATTCACTTACAGATCGATTTTTATTTTAAAAAATGGAATATTATAAATTAATTTTAATTTCACGTTAATTTCATTTAAAATGCAGCTTTAAAAGCCTCAAAAATTCAGTTCCAGCTCATTTTTTCACAAGTATTTAATTTTAAAATGGAGTATTTTGATTTAATTTTAATTTTGTTTTAATTTCATGGTTTTTGCATTTTAAAATAGTTTGTGGGAACAGCCAAGAAAGCAGGAAAAATGAGAGAATTTATGTCCTGCAAATTAATTTTTAACTGAAATTTGATCCTGAGTTCAATTTGAAACCCAAATTCCACAAATATTCCTTGGAAGGATCTAAGAAAAATCAGGATTTCTGTCACAACAGCACAGAAATGAGAACAATGAGAGAATTTAAATCCTGAAATTTGATATTTCCTCATTTTTAACTGGAATTTGATCCTGAATTTGTGGAATTTGCAGCCCAAATTCCACCAATATTTGATCCTGAATTTGCAGCCCAAATTCCACAAATATTTGATCCTGAGTTTGTGGAATTTACACCCAAGTTCCACATATATTTTGCAGCCCAAATTCCACAAATATTTTGCAGCCCAAATTCCACCAATATTTGATCCTGAATTTGTGGAATTTACACCCAAATTCCACAAATATTTTGCAGCCCAAATTCTGCAAGTATTTAATCCTGAATTTGTGGAATTTGCAGCCCACAGTCCACAAATATTTGATCCTGAGTTTGTGGAATTTACACCCAAGTTCCACAAATATTTTGCAGCCCAAATTCCACCAATATTTGATCCTGAGTTTGTGGAATTTGCAGCCCAAATCCCACCAATATTTGATCCTGAGTTTGTGGAATTTGCAGCCCAAATCCCACAGATATTTCAGTGGAACGAGCCGTAAAAAATCCGCCTTCCTTCGGGAACGGCCGACAAAGCGGGAAAAAGCCACCCTTAAACCCTCCTCAGGGAGCTTCCCTGCTGGGACTGGAGCGGGATTTCCGGGAGCACGCGCAGGGCTGGGCTCAGGCCGTTCTCCCGTGGGTTTTTCAGGAATACATGGATCCCATGAACGAGCACAACGCGCTGAACGAGGCGCGGCAGATGATCGCCGTGGCCGACGAGAACCAGAACCACCACCTGGAGCTGGACGAGATCCTCAAGTACAGCGAGTATTTCACCGGCAGCAAACTCATGGATTACGCCCGCAACGTCCACGAGGAATTCTGAGCTCCCTCCCCTCTTCCAGAACTTTCTGTTCCGCTCCCAACCCCCCCAGGAAAAAATAAAAGTCCTAAGGAAAAAGGATTCGGCCGAGCGGCGGGAATCGGTCCTGGCGGATTCCCGGATTTCCGTCCGTCCCTGCGCTCTGCGGCTCCTTGGAGAGGTTTTTCCGTGCTGGGAAAAGTGGGAATTCCTGGATTCAGGTATTTTCCTCCTCCTCGGGTTTGGGGTTGAAGGCAGCTGGAATTCTGCCTGGGGAGGGTCCTGGAATATTCCCTGGTTTCCTTCAGCTGCTCGTGCAGGGGATCCCAAATAAAGGTTGGATTTTGGGGAATTTTGGTGGTTCCAAGGAATGTTTGTCCTCTACACCCAGTTCCATTTGAGAAATTCCTTAAATTTAGAGAAATTCCTTAAATTTATTTATTCCCTTGTTGTCCTCACAGCTGCTCGTGCAGGGGATCCCAAATAAAGGTTGGTTTTTGGGAATTTTGGGTGTTTGTCCTTCACACAGAATTCCATTTGAGAAATTCCTTAAATTTAGAGAAATTCCTTAAATTTATTTATTCCGTGGTTTCCTTCAGCTGCTCGTGCAGGGGATCCCAAATAAAACTTGGATTTTGGGTGTTTGTCCTTCACACCCAACTGCATTTGAGAAATCCCTTAAATTAATTTATTCCCTTGTTGCCCTCACAGCTGCTCAGGCAGGGAATCCCAAATAAAACTTGGATTTTGGGAATTTTGGGTGTTTGTCCTTCACACCCAATTCCATTTGAGAAATTCCTTAAATTAATTTATTCCCTTGTTGCCCTCACAGCCGCTGTTGCAGGGAATCCCAAATAGAATTTGGATTTGGGGAATTTTGGTGGTTCCAAGGAATGTTTGACCTTCTGGGAATATCCACACTCAATTCCTTAAATTTTTCTCAACTTCCAGAAGAGTTGTTGGGAATTTAATGGAATTTTTTCAGGGAGCTGTGGGGAAGCATTTATTTGAAATGTTACATAAAAACTCTTTGGAATTAAATTAATAAAATAACATTAATTAAAATTAAATTAATATAAAAGTACTTTTTTTTTGTTGACATCTGCACTGTCAGTGGGAGATTTTGGCTTTATAAAATCAGATTTTGGTCAAAAATCAAACAACTGGGAAGTATTTTTTTGAATTTAAGCTGTTGGACAGAGCAGTGGGAATTCCCATGGAGTTTGATGGCTGCTTAATTAAAATTCACTGCTAAAATTAATGAGCTCTGTGCTAATTAATGCTGTTAATGAGCTGCTGCTGATGATATGGGGGGAATTCCAGGCTTTGGGTGAGCTCTGAAAGCATCTCTGTCCCAGATAAAATTGATTTTTCCTCTGCTTCCATCTTTCCTGGGAAAAACCCCTCTTTGGGAAAGAATTCCTGAAATTAATGAGATGTTCTATTTGATTAAATTTATTCTTAATATAATGTAAATACAGGAATTGCTATCCCTCTTTCCCTTTTCCTGCTTTATTTGATGTTTTTATTAAATTCCTTGGATAAAAGGTTTTATATACTTTTGTTTGTTTGTTTTCCATTAAATATTTCTCTCCATGCTTTGGAAATTCTGCTGCTTTTAAAGTTTGGCGGGGGGCGGGGGGGGGGGGAATAAGAGGAATAAATTCCATGGATAATCTCCAATAAAATGAGTTTAAACCCAAAAATTCCAGTAAAATCAGCTGATAATTGTAATTTATCTATGAAGAGATTTTGCCAACACCATCCTAATTTAATTTTGGGACAACATGAGCGTGGAATCTCTTAATTCCCAGTATTTTCTAGTCGGTGAAGGTAAAGCTGGATTCCAGGCAGCTGGAACAGCTAAAATTGAGATCCTGGATCCAATTCTAATAGGCTGGAAAACGAAATTCCCTTAATTCCCACTATTCTGTGGATTCAGTGATGCCACGGAGCTCTCCTAGAACTTCATTGAGTTCCTGGCTCCAACTCCGGCAGTCTGGAAAACAAAATTCCCGAATTCCGCCTCAGCCAGGGCATTCCCTCAGCGCTCCTCCCTTCCTCCATCCCCGCTTTTCCAGCCATTCCCATCGGGATTCCCCTCCCTTGAGGGCTCCTTTTACCTCTTAAACCCTTTTTCAAACTCAGCATTTCCTTTTCCTGCCGAAAAACCCCAAACCGGGAGCGGGAAGGGGCGTGGAGAAAAGCGGGAATTTCCCTCAAATGTCCCCGCCCGGAGCCGTTCCTGCGCTCGGGGCTGTCACAGCGCCCTGAGGGAAACGGAGCCGTGAGGGGAAAGGCGCCGTGAGGGGAAAAGGATTCGTGAGGGGAAAGGCGGCGGGAGGGGAAAAGCTCCGTGAGGGGAAAGGCGGCGTGAGGGGACAGTGTCGTGAGGGGACAGTGTCGTGAGGGGAAAGGAGCCGTGAGGGGAAAGGCGGCGTGAGGGGAAAGGCGCCGTGAGGGGACAGTGTCGTGAGGGGAAAGGCTCCGTGAGGGGAAAGGCTCCGTGAGGGGACAGTGTCGTGAGGGGAAAGGCGGCGTGAGGGGAAAGGCTCCGTGAGGGGACAGTGTCGTGAGGGGAAAGGCGGCGTGAGGGGAAAGGCTCCGTGAGGGGAAAGGCTCCGTGAGGGGTCGGTGCTGTGAAGGGAACGGCGCTGTGAGGGGACAGTGTCGTGAGGGGAAAGGCGCTGTGAGGGGACAGTGTCGTGAGGGGAAAGGCTCCGTGAGGGGTCGGTGCTGTGAGGGGAAAGGCGCTGTGAGGGGACAGTGTCGTGAGGGGAAAGGAGCCGTGAGGGGTCGGTGCTGTGAGGGGAACGGCGCCCTGAGGAGAATGGCGGCAATGGCTCTTCCAAGGATTCCCTGGAATTTTCCCGCTTTCTGCTGGCTCCTGGCCGTGCCCATTCCCGGTTCCCTGGGCTTGGAATGCCAGGAGCACCAGTACAGCTACCGTGAGAAATGCTGCAGCGACTGCGCCCCCGGTGAGTGCCCGCCGCGGGGGCCGGGATGGGAGAGCCGGACTTTAGGGGAATACTGAATTTTTTCTTAGTAAAATATCTATTTTTTTAGTGAAATACCTGTTTTTTAATGGAATATCTAATTTTTTCTTAGTGGAATATCTATTTTTAGTGCAATACCTATTTTTTAGTGTAATACCTGTTTATTAGACTGATAAAAAAAGTTTTAGACCAAAAAAACGGAAAAATCTTTTTTGAGAGTGGTTTTTAAAAAAATTTTTCTTTTTTTTGGCTTCCTAAATGCCTCAGTCAGGGGAATTTTCCTACACTCTTTTCCCTGAATCTACAAGGGGTCTTTGGAATCCACTGGGACAAAAACTGGGGACATTTCCCACAATTTCAGCCCTCCCCAGCCCTTTTCAGCCACTCCATTAAATGTTGATTTTTCCCCCTGGCCAAACTTCCAGGGATTTTTCTCCTAACCAGGAACTGCCAAATTCTGGGCGTCGTTTGATCCCAAAGGGTGAAATTTAGGATTTTTACCCTCACCATCCCAGCCAATCCTGATTTATTCCCAAAGGATAAAATTGGGATTTTTCCCCTCACGATCCTAGCCAATCCTGATTTATTCCCAAAGGATAAAATTAGGATTTTTCCCCTCAGGATCCCACTGAATCCCAATTTTTGGGGTGTTTTTTAGGGGAGATGATGCGGAGTCAGCTGACACTGTGCACTCCCCAGGCCAGTGACACACTGTGTGTTCCCAAGGGATGAAATTTAGGATTTTTTTCCCCTCAGGACCCCACTGAATGCTGATTTTTGGGTGTTTTTAGGGGAGAGGATGCGGAGCCGCTGCACGGCCTCGGCCGACACCGTGTGCTCGCCTTGCCAGGATGGATATTTCAGCTCCCAGCACCACCACGGCTTGTGCCAGAGCTGCACCGTCTGCAGCGCCTGTGAGTGCTGGGATTGGGGGAAAAAATCCCTTCTTTGGGAAAAAATCCCATTTCTCAGGGAAAGTCCCTTTTGGGGGGGGGAAAAATCCAATTTTTGAGGGAAAAAAAGTCCCTTTTTCTGGAAAAAATCCAATTTCTGAGGGAAAAAAAATCCCATTTTGGGGGGGGGAAATGCCTGGTTTGGGGCATCTGGGGGGGAAGAAATCCCTTTTTGGATGGGAAAATCACTTTTGGGGGAGGAAATACCTTTTTGGGGCATTTTTGAGGATTAAAATCCCTTTTTGGAGAGTAAAATCCCTCTTGGTGGAAAAAATCCTTGTATGGGGCATTTCTGAGGGAAAAATCCCTCTTGGGAAGAAAATGCCTGGTTTGGGGCATTTTGGGGGAAAAAAATCCTTTTTTTGGATGGGAAAATCACTTTTGGGGGGGCAAATACCTTTTTGGGGCATTTTTGAGGATTAAAATCCCTTTTTGGAGAGTAAAATCCCTCTTGGGGGAAAAATCCTTGCATGGGGCTTTTTTGAGGGAAAAATCCCTCTTTGGGGAGAACAATCCCTTTTGGGGGGGGAAATCCCCCTTTTTTGGGGCATTTTTGAGGGAAAAAAATCCTATTTTGGGGCATTTTTGAGGGAAAAAAAACCCTATTTTGGGGGAAAAAATCCATTTTTGGGGGTATTTTGGTGGAGAAAAAACCCATTTTGGGGGGGGAAAAATCCCTTTTTCTGGCTGCTCCCACCTCAGTTATGAGGGCCTACCTGAAAATCACTGTGCTCAAACGAAACCGTTCAATTAATTATTAATTATGAATCCTTAAATGGCTGAATTCTGCAGCTCCTGCACACAAAACCCCAAAGCCCTGCGGAGTTAATTGCTGCTGTTAATGAGGGAATTAATGAATTTCTGCCTTGGCCAGGGAAGGGCAGCGTGGAGGTGAAGCCGTGCGAGAAGACCTCGGACAGGGTCTGCGCCTGCCAGGCGGGATTCCAGCCGGCCGGGGGGGCTCCCGTGGGAAAGGGTGAGTGGGGCCTGGAATTCCCTTGGGAAAGGGTGAGTGGGGCCTGGAATTCCCTTGGGAAGGGGTGAGTGGGGCCTGGAATTCCCTTGGGAAAGGGTGAGTGGGGCCTGGAATTCCCTCGGGAAAGGGTGAGTGGGGCCTGGAATTCCCTTGGGAAAGGGTGAGTGGGGCCTGGAATTCCCTTGGGAAGAGTAGGGATCAGGAATTCCCTTGGGAAGAGGTGGGATTTGGAATTCCCTTGGGAAGCAGTGAGTCCAGGATGTGCCAGCTGGAATTCCCTTTGGAATTCTGGATGTGCCAGCCTTCCCAAAACCCTGCCTCCCATGTGGCAGGAATTCCCATTCCTGGCTGGAACTGTGGGATGCTCCCAGATAATATCCCGGGTTAATAATCTCGGCTAATCCAGAATTACCCAGTGGGAATTCTCCACTTCCCTGGATCATTTCCATAATGGCTAATCCCTGATCATTTCCAGAATTACCCAGTGGATCAATCTGGGAATTCTCCACTTCCCTGGATAATCCCTTTTTTCCCCAGCGTGCTCCCGATGTCCTGAAGGGACTTTCTCCAGAGGAGGGAACGAGAACTGCCAGCCTTGGACCAAGTAGGAATCCCTTTTTTGGGGAAAAAAAATCCCTTTTGTGGAGGGGGGGAAATCCTTTTTAATGGAAAAAAAAAATCCCTTTTTGGGGGCAAAGTGCTCGGAGCAGCTCTGGGAGTTTCATTTTGCCAAGAAAAGCCCAAATCCGGAGAAATAAATTGGAATAAACCTGGATTTAAGTGCCCTGAATCCCATCCTTTGGGACTTTTAGGATCCTGAAGGGAGTTCTAGGATTTCCCACCTTATTTTAAAAACCCTTGGGAATTGTTTTTTTGGGAACAAAAAATTCCTGTGCCAGAATCAGCTGTTTGAGAAAAATCCCGCATCGTTCTTTCCCAGCAATAATTGATTTAATTATTCCTCCCATTCCTGTGGGGACGTAGGGATAAAATCCTACATTTGTAGGGACAGAATACAGCTTGGGATTGTTGTGTGGATGGGATTTAGGAGCCCATTCCATGTTGGCAAACCCTCTGGAATCTCTTTTCCAGCTGCAGCAGTTTGGGGAAGAGCACGCTCCGGGCTGGCACGGGCACAGAGGATGCCCAGTGCAGCAGCAGTGCCAGCAGCCCTGGCCCACATCCCTCTGCCACGGAATTCCCGGAAAACAGGGATCCCTCTGCCACGGAATTCCCGGAAAACAGGGCTCCCTCTCCCACGGGATTCCTGGAGAACAGCTCCAGAGCGTCCAGCCCCAGGGAGATCCCCGCGGTCTGTCGGGATCCCGGCGTTCCCGCGGAGCCTGGATGGGGTAAGGAGGGCAGGAATTCAGCTGGGAAGGGAATTCCACTGCCTCGGAATCCTTCCTGGATTTCACACAACATTCCAGGATCCCACAGTTCCATGTAAAGCTGCTTTCCTGGGAAGGGAATTCCACTGCCTCGGAATCCTTCCTGGATTTCACACAACATTCCAGGATCCCACATTTCCAGCTGGAGCTGCTTTCCTGGGAAGGGAATTCCCATTTTCTCAGAATCCTTTCTGCATTTCCCACAACATTCCAGGATCCCACATTTCCATGTAAAGCTGCTTTCCTGGGAAGGGAATTCCCATTTCCTCAGAATCCTTTCTGCATTTCCCACAACATTCCAGGATCCCACATTTCCAGCTGGAGCTGCTTTCCTGGGAAGGGAATTCCCATTTCCTCAGAATCCTTTCTGCATTTCCCACAACATTCCAGGATCCCACATTTCCATCTGAGTCTGCTTTCCTGGGAAGGGAATTCCACTGCCTCGGAATCCTTTTCTGGATTTCACACAACATTCCAGGATCCCACATTTCCATGTAAAGCTGCTTTCCTGGGAAGGGAATTCCCATTTCCTCGGAATCCTTTCTGGATTTCACACAACATTCCAGGATCCCCCATTTCCAGCTGCTCAGTTTCCATGTAAAGCTGCTTTCCTGGGAAATGAAATCCCATTTTCTCAGAAGCCCTGTCTGGATTTCACAAGATTTTCCAGAATTTGCATTTTCCAGCTGCTCTGTTTCCATGTAGAGCTGCTTTCCTGGGCAGGGAATTCCCACTTTGTCCAAAGCCATTCCTGTTTTCCCCACAACGTTCCAGGATCCCACATTTCCCTGGCAGCTGGACCTCTCCATTCCCAGAGTTCTGGATTCTCCCTCTGGAATCTGGGAGCTCCAGGCAGAACCAGGAATCTTTGTTTTTTAGGGAATTTTTCCGTTCTAATTCCAGGCTCTTTATCCCTGCTCCTGCTGTGCCTGATCCTGCTGATGGTGAGTGGAATTTCCATCCTGCTCCTGATCATCCAGGCAGCCCAGAAAAAAGCCAGGAATGGGCCTGGGAGGAGCACCCAGCACAGTGAGTTCCTTTTTTATGGGATAAAAAACCAGGAAAAAGGTTAATCCACTGAGTTCCCTTTTTTTATGGGCTAAAAAAACAGGAAAAAGTTAATCCACTGAGTTCCCTTTTTTTATGGGATAAAAAACCAGGAAAAAGTTAATCCAGCGAGTTCCCTTTTTTTATGGGATAAAAAACCAGGAAAAAGTTAATCCAGCGAGTTCCCTTTTTTTATGGGATAAAAAAACCAGGAAAAAGTTAATCCAGTGAGTTCCCTTTTTTATGGGATAAAAAAAAACAGGAATAAAATTAATCCACTGAGTTCCCTTTCTTATGGGATAAAAAACCAGGAAAAAAAATCAGTCCAGTGAGTTCCTTTTTTTATGGGATAAAAAAACAGGAAAAAGGTTAATCCAGCGAGTTTCATTTTTATGGGATAAAAAAACAGGAATAAAATTAATCCACTGAGTTCCCTTTCTTATGGGATAAAAAACCAGGAAAAAAAATCAGTCCAGTGAGTTCCTTTTTTATGGGATAAAAAAACAGGAAAAAGGTTAATCCAGCGAGTTTCATTTTTATGGTATTAAAAATCCAGGAAAAAATTGATCCAGTGAGTTCCCTTTTTGATGAGATGAAAAAAAAAAACAGGAATAAAATTAATCCAGCGAGTTCCCTTTTTTATGGGATAAAAAAAAACCAGGATAAAATTGATCCAGTGAGTTCCATTTTTAATAGGATTAAAAAAACAGGAAAAAAATTAATCCAGTGAGTTCCATTTTTTATGGGATAAAAAACCAGGAAAAAAATTAATAAATTGATCCTGGTGAATTCCCTTTCTTACGGGATAAAAAAAAAAAAGAAATAAATTAATCCAGTGGCAAAGCTGAGCTCTAAAATCACGATTAAGTGGCTAAGCTGAGTTTTAAAATCAAGATTTAGTGGCAAAGCTGAGCTCTAAAGACAAGATAAAGTGGCAGAGCTGAGCTCTAAAATCAGGATTAAGTGACAGAGCTGAGCTCTAGAATCAGGACTAAGTGGCAAAACAGAGTTTAAAACCAGGTTTAAGTGACAAAACTGTAAAATCAGGATTAAGTGGTAGAGCTGAGCTCTAGAATCAGGACTAAGTGACAAAACAGAGTTTAAAACCAGGTTTAAGTGACAAAACCGAGCCTGAGAGCAGGATTAAGTGTCCTTGCCTTGTCTGGGTGGATTCCCCCTGGTCCCTGCCTTTGGCATTCCCTGCTGAGCCTGGAACTGAGCCCAGCACGGCACCAAAGGCTGGGATTCTCCCTGGCTGCTGATCCCGGGACAATTCCCTGCTGATCCCGGGACAATTCCCGGCTGATCCTGGGACAATTCCCGGCTGATCCTGGGACAATTCCCGGCTGATCCTGGGACAATTCCCTGCTGATCCAGGGACAATTCCCTGCAGAGCCTGGGACAATTCCCGGCTGATCCTGGGACAATTCCCTCCTGATCCTGGGACAATTCCCTGCTGATCCAGGGACAATTCCCTGCAGAGCCTGGGACAATTCCCGGCTGATCCTGGGACAATTCCCTGCTGATCCTGGGACAATTCCCTGCTGATCCAGGGACAATTCCCGGCTGATCCAGGGACAATTCCCGGCTGATCCTGGGACAATTCCGTGTTTTCCAGAGCAGGGCAGCTGTCGGATCCCCGTCCAGGAGGAGCAGATCGACTCCAATTCCAGCCTCATCAAAAACTGACTCCCACTTCTGCCTCTTCCCTGCGTCTCTGAGCCCGTGGAGCTGAAGGAGCACCGGGACTAATTAGGGCTGGTTTTGCTTAATTCGGAGTTAATCAGAGGCTGGTTTAACTCTTTAATTAACTCAAGAGCTCCCTTTGGAATTTGGGAGAATTCCCGAGGGAATTTTGTGTGGATTTTTTTTCTCTTTGGGCAAATCCTTGAACTCTGAAATGATGAGCAAGTGACAAAGCTGAGCTGTAAAATCAGGATTAAGTGGCAAAACTGAGCTCTAAAACCAGGATTAAGTGACAAAACTGAGCTCTAAAACCAGGATTAAGTGACAAAACTGAGCTCTAAAATCAGGAATAAATGGCAGATTTGAGCTCTAAAACCAGGATTAAGTGACAAAACTGAGCTCTAAAACCAGGATTAAGTGACAAAACTGAGCTCAAAAATCAGGAATAAATGGCAAAACTGAGCTCTAAACCAGGATTAAGTGACAAAACTGAGCTCTAAAACCAGGATTAAGTGGCAGCTCAATCCACACTTCACGAAATGAATTTTCCCTCTCTAACTGCTTTTCCAGAAATTTGGAAAGGAAATTTTTCGGGAGCAAATCCCAAACTCTGGAATATCTGGGAGGAGCCCAAAGTGTCCTTGTGCTGAATTTGAAACATTCCCTGGAAATTCCAGAAAAAATGGAATTTTTTTATCATCCAGGAGTGATTGTTCTGCCAAATATCAACAGAAAACTCCTCCAAAAAATGGGAATTTTAAACCCACGGCACCGAGAATATCCCAAAAAAATCCAGCAGGGAATGGGTGCAGGGATCCAAGAGCTGTTTAAATCCATGGATTTGGAAGATTTGGGATTTTTTATATGTTATACATATCCAAAGGGGTTTATACAGTGTATAGGAACGTTTGTATCGTGTACAAGGGGGATTTGGGGGAATAAAACTCTGGAAAAACAGACCCTGCTGTGTGTTTAGGGGGAAAAAGGGGAAAATTCCTGCAGGAAACTGGGACAGCCCGGGGAGGGTTTGGGAAAGGCTGGGATGGGTTTAGGAAAGGCTGGGATGGGTTTAGGGGAAAGTTGGGATGGGTTTAGGGGAAAGTTGGGATGGGTTTAGGGGAAAGTTGGGATGGGTTTGGGAAAGGCTGGGATGGGTTTGGGAAAGTTGGGATGGGTTTGGGAAAGATTGGGATGGGATTAGGAAAGGCTGGGATGGGTTTAGGGGAAAGTTGGGATGGGTTTAGGGGAAAGTTGGGATGGGTTTAGGGGAAAGTTGGGATGGGTTTAGGAAAGTTGGGATGGGTTTAGGAAAGGCTGGGATGGGTTTAGGAAAGGCTGGGATGGGTTTAGGGGAAAGTTGGGATGGGTTTGGGAAAGTTGGGATGGATTTAGGGGAAAGTTGGGATGATTTAGGGGAAAGTTGGGATGGATTTGGGGGAAAGTTGGGATGGGTTTATGAAAGGCTGGGATGGGTTTAGGGAAGTTTGGGATGGGTTTGGGAAAGGTTAGGCTGGGTTTAGGGAAGGCTGGGATGGGTTTAGGAAAGGTTGGGATTGTTTTAGGGAAAGGGATGGATTTTAGGGAAGCATTGGGATGACTTTTGGGAAGGCTGGGATGGGTTTAGGGAAGGAGGAAGCTGGGATTGGTTTAAGAAAGGTTAGGATGGGTTTAGGAAAGGCTGGGATGGGTTTAGGAAAGGTTGGGAAGGCTTTAGGGAAAGGTTGGGATGGGTTTAGGAAAGGTTGGGATGGGTTTGGGGAAAGGGATGGATTTTAGGGAAGTATTGGGATGGGTTTAGGAAAGGTTCTTCCCCCAGGGGTGCTTGGGATGGATCCGCATTTCCAAGTTTTCCAGGATTGATCTGAACTTTGTCATTTTAAAATCCACCATGAGAAATAATCACAATCCTGAGGGGAAAAAATCCCATTTTCCCTGGATAATAATTGTATTTCTGAAGGGGAAAAAATCCCATATTCCCTGGATAATTGTATTTCTGAAGGGGAAAAATCCCATTTTCCCTGGATAATAATTGTATTTCTGAAGGTGAAAAAAATCCAATTTTTCCCTGAATAATAATCACATTCCTGAGGGGAAAAATCCCATTTTTCCCTCGATAATAATCAAATTCCTGAGGGAAAAAAATCCCATTTTCCCTGGGTTAATTTACCTTCAGCTTCCAAATAAATCCCCCACATTTCTCCAGTTTTGGATAACATTAACAAACCTGACAACATTTGAACCACCCTATAAAAAAACCAAAATAAATTCAATTTTCCCCTTCTTGCCAACCCTTCCCATCCACAGATTGAACATTTCCCTTCATTTCCCAGGAAGGAAATAATTCCTAATTAATTAATAACGAATTAACAACAACAATTTTAATTTTTTTTTTTAAAAAAACCTCCTTTAAACCTTAATTTTTTTTTTAATCTTCACTTCCTGCTTTGTGTTTTTGCCTTTTTTGGCTCTCCCCGGTGACGATTTTCCGTTGCCGTTATCTCCAGATTTTTTTGTCTCCTAAACTCAATTTTGACTCAATTTTGCCACCAGAGATGGAAAAAAAAAAACCTCACAGGAGACGTGGAGGGTGGCTTGGGGTTTTTCCAGCTTTTTTGGAGTTTTTCCAGGTTTTTTTCTGAGTTTTCCCAGATTTTTTCTTCATTTTTCCAGATTTTTTTTCTGAATTTTTCCTTCTTTTTTGGTGGAATTTTCCATTTTTTCCCTGCATTTTCCAGGTTTTTTCCCCCAGGTTTTCCCTCTGGCTTGGTTTCCCTGTGGGAATTGAAATTTTTTAGGATTTTCCTCATGGAGACACCAAATTGGGAAGCGAAAAATGGGAATTTTCCCAATTACGGAAGCAAAAAAAGGAGAATTTTCCATTGGGGTTTCTGGGAATGTCAGATTTTTTGGGGATTTTCCTCATGGAAACACCAAATTGGGAAGTGAAAAATGGGAATTTTCCATTGGGGAAGGCAGGGTGGGTTTGGGGAAGGATCCCAGGATTTTGGTGGATTTAACTCCAGGTTTATAGTGCATAAAAATTGTATTTTTGAGGGGAAAAATCCCATTTTTCCTGAGGTAATAATTCTATTCCTGAGGGGAAATTCCCATTTTCCCTGACAATAATTCCATTCCTGATGGGAAAAAATCCCATTTTCCCTGACAATAATTCCATTCCTTAGGGGAAAATTCCCATTTTTCCCTGGATAACAATTGTGTTTCTGAGGGGAAAAATCCCATTTTTCCCTGGGTAATAATTCAATTCCTGAGGGGGTAAAATCCCGTTTTCCCCTCGATAATAATTCTATTCCTGAGGGGAAAAAATCCCATTTTCCTGACAATAATTCCATTCCTAATGGGAAAAAATCCCATTTTCCCCTGGGTAATAATTCCATTTCTAATAGGAAAAAATCCCATTTCCCCTGGGTAAAATTCCATTCCTGAGGGGAAAAAATCCCATTTTCCCTGGGTAATAATTCCATTCCGAGGGGAAAAAATCCCATTTTCCCTGGGTAATAATTCCATTCCTGATGGAAAAAAATCCCATTTTCCCTGACAATAATTCCATTTCTGATAGGAAAAAATCCCATTTTCCCTGGGTAAAATTCCATTCCTGATGGGAAAAATTCCCATTTTTTCCTGATAATTCCATTCCTGATGGGAAATTCCCATTTCCCCCCTTTCAGAACCTTTTCCCTGGGAATTCCCACTGATCTCCCTCAGGAATTCTCCAGCCCTTCCCTCTCCCTCAGCCACTCCCCCAGCCCGGCCTTTCCAGCCGCCTCCATCCCACGGGTACCGGCCCCTTTGGGCCAGGCCTAAAGCGCTTTAAGCCCAGCCTAAGGGACCTTTCCTTCCCCGGGGGGGACTTCCCTCCAAAAATCCTGCACGGATTTTTCCGCCACGTGGGAACGGAAATTCCGCCCTGTGGGGTGAAAACCATTTCAAAGCCGGGCCTTGCTGGGTTTAAGCCGGGCCTAACATCTCAGAAATTCTCCTGTGCGCCACTTTTCGTGGCAGGAGGAGCTCGGCGTTTCTCTTTTTTTCCCCCAAATCAGCGAAAAATCAACGTCAGGAACCCAAAACCGCGGCTGCAAACGTCCCGGTGCTGCTGACGTGAGGCCCCGGCGCTGGCTTCCCTTTTTTTTTTTTGGGGTGGTTTCCTTTTTTTTGGGGTGGTTTCCTTTATTTTGGGGTGGTTTCCTTTTTTTTCGGGGTGGTTTCCTTTTTTTTGGGCCGGTTTCTTTTTATTTTGGGCCGGTTTCTTTTGTTTTGGGGTCGTTTCTTTTTTTGTTTTCTCCCGAATCCGCGGAGCAGGGGCTCCGGGAAACGGGGGTGATGTGGGCACGGGAGAATTCCCGGGAATTCTTGGGGTTGGAAAAGCTCTGTAGGGTCAGAGCCCGACCTGTGCCTGATCCCTGAGTGCCACACTTGGGAATTCCTCCAGGGATGGGAATTCCACCCTTTTCCCAAGGCCTGACCCCATTTTCCCCAAGGAAATCCCAAATGAAATTCCCCTGGCACAATTTGAGGTCATTTCTCCTCATCCTATCCCAAAACCCGACCTGTGCCTGATCCCTGAGTGCCAAATCCAGGAATTCCTCCAGGGATGGGAATTCCGCCCTTTTCCCAAGGTCTGACCCCATTTTCCACGAGGAAATCCCAATCCCTGGCACAATTTGAGGTCGTTTCTCCTCATCCTATCCCAAAACCCGACCCCCGTCCGGCTCCAATCCCAAATTCCTCACAAATCCCCCGGGATGTGCCTCTGGGTGAGGACATTCCCGTGTTTCCATGGGCAGAATCCGTGGATTTTTCCCCCAAATCCCATCCTTGCGGGTTTGGGAACACCAGGCCGTGGAAAAGGGATTTGATCCGGGACATTTTTCCCTCTTTTCCATCCCAGGTTGGAATTTAGGGTTGGAATTTTTCCCAGGAGAAGGCAGGGCTGTGATCAGTGGGGTTTTGGGAAGGATCCTGGGGTTTTGATGGATTTGGGGTTTCTGGGCATGTCCGATTTTTTGGGATTTTCCTCGTGGAGTCCCCAAATTTGCAGCCCAAAGAGGGGAATTTCCCATAGAGTGAGTTGAGTGAATTTTTGGGAAGGATCCAGAGATTTTGACAGATTTGGGGTGAGGATTTCACTCCAGATTTCTGGGAATGTCAGATTTTTTGGGGATTTTCCCCAGATTTGGAGCCCAAAGACGGGAATTTCCCACGGGGTGAGGTTTTGGGAAGGATCCAGAGATTTTGATGGATTTGGAGTGAGGATTTCACTCCAGATTCCTGGAGAATTTCAGATTTTTTTTTTTTTATTTTCCCCAAATTGGCAGCCCAAAGAGGGAAATCTTCCTATGGAGTGGTTTTTGGGAAGGATCCAGGGGTGAGGATTTGGGGTGAGGATTTCACTCCAATTTCTGGAGAATTTCAGATTTTTTGGGGGGATTTTCCCCGAATTTGGAGCCCAAAGAGGGGAATTTTCCATCGGGGAAGCCAGGGTGGGTTTTGGGAAGGATCCTGGCCTTTTGATGGATTTGGGGTGAGGATTTCACTCCAATTTCTGGAGAACTTCAGAATTTTTTTTTTTTGCATTTTCCCCAAATTTGGAGCCCAAGGAGGGAAATCTTTTTGGGAAGGATCCAGAGATTTTGACGGATTTGGGGTGAGGATTTCACTGCAGATTTCTGAAGCATTTCAGATTTTTTTTGGGGGGGGATTTTCCCCAAATTTGGAGCCCAAGGAGGAGAACCTTTCCGTGGGAAGGAGTTTTTCTGGGGAGGGGAGCGAGCCGTGCGTGCGGCGCCCGAGCAGGGTGAGGATGGAGGGGAAATGTCGGCGGGCAGAGGCGGAGCTGCCGAGAAAAGGCCACGGCGAGATGAAGGAGCCGATAATCAACGCCATCAATCCGCCAAACCCGGGCCCGGGAGCGCCAAAGGTCAGCGCTGACTCCGGGCTCGGGAGCTCCGAGCGGAAATTCCGTCACCTGACGGGGCCGGGGGCCTCAAAGGGCAAAAGCGGCCCCAGAGCAGGAAAAAAGAAAAAAAAAAAAAATCCCCGACTGGTAAAAAGAAAAAAAAAAAAAAAAATAAAAAAAGGAGAAATAAAGAAATGCAGTGTCTGGGTTTGGTGTGAGAAACGGCGAAGGTGGGAGGAGAAGGGGCAGCGGGGGTGGGGAAAGGCTGGGATGGGATTAGGGAAGGTTGGGATGGGTTTGGGGAAAGGGTGGGATGGGGTTAGGAAAGGTTGGGATGGGTTTAGGGAAAGGTTGGAATGGGTTTGGGGAAGTCTGGGATGGGTTTAGGAAAGGTTGGGATGGGTTTAGGGAAAGGTTAGGATGGATTTAGGGAAAGGTTAGGATGGGTTTAAGAGAGGTTGGGATGGGTTTGGGGAAAGGCTAGGATGGGTTTAGGAAAGGTTGGGATGGGTTTAGGAAAGGTTAGGATGGATTTAGGGAAAGGTTAGGATGGGTTTAGGAGAGGTTGGGATGGGTTTAGGGAAGGTTGGGATGGGTTTAGGGAAAGGGATGGATTTTAGGGAAGTATTGGGATGGGTTTTGGGAAGGCTGGGATGGGTTTAGGGAAGGAGGAAGCTGGGATTGGTTTAAGAAAGGTTAGGATGGGTTTAGGAAAGGCTGGGATGGGGTTAGGAAAGGTTGGGAAGGCTTTAGGGAAAGGTTGGGATGGGTTTAGGGAAAGGTTGGAATGGGTTTAGGAAAGGTTGGGATGGGGTTAGGAAAGGTTGGGATGGGTTTAGGGAAAGGTTGGAATGGGTTAAGGAAAGGCTGGGATGGGTTTAGGGAAGGTTGGGATGGGTTTAGGAAAGGCTGGGATGGGTTTAGGGAAGGTTGGGATGGGGTTAGGAAAGGTTAGGATGGGTTTAGGGAAAGAAGGTGGTTGGGAGGGGTTTTAGGGAAAAGTTGGGAGGGGTTTTAGGGAACGGTTCTTCTCAGGGGGAAGTTGGGATGGATTTTAGGGAGGGAGGGATGGATCCATGGATGGAATTCCCAGGGAATTTCAGGCTGGGAAGGGGCTGGGATGGGATTCCCAGGGAATTCCTGGCCAAGATGGAATTCCCAGGGAATTCCTGGCCGCCCCACCCCTGCGGTGCCCCCGGGCCAGCCCGAGCTCTCTGCAGCCGCCGATTTTTCAGCTCCCTCCCTCCCCACCCGTTCCCAGCCCCACACCCCGAATGTCGCCCCCTTTAACCCTCGGCCACCCCAATCCCCATTTTTTGGGGCTGCCCCAATCCCCATTTTTTGGGGCCGCCCCTTTCCCTGCCCCCACCTCTGCCATTTGAGCCCCAACCTTCTCCCCGCCCCCCAAAAAACAACAGGAAGAGCTCGGCCACAAAAACCCCGGCGCCTCCTCTGCAGCGGGGCCAGAGCGGTGACAGGGGTGGCACTGCCAGGACAGGGGGCACTGCCAGGACAGGGGTGGCACTGCCAGGACAGGGGGCACTGCCAGGACAGGGGTGGCACTGCCAGGACAGGGGTGGCACTGCCAGGACAGGGGGGCACTGCCAGGACAGGGGGGCACTGCCAGGACAGGGGTGGCACTGCCAGGACAGGGGGCACTGCCAGGACAGGGGTGGCACTGCCAGGACAGGGGTGGCACTGCCAGGACAGGGGGGCACTGCCAGGACAGGGGTGGCACTGCCAGGACAGGGGTGGCACAGCCAGGACAGGGGGGCACTGCCAGCTGCGGTGACACTGACAGGTTTGGGGTGGCACTGCCAGGACAGGGGGGCACAGCCAGGACAGGTGGCAAAGCCAGAACAGAGGTGGCACTGCCAGCTGCAGTGACACTGACAGGTTTGGGGTGGCACTGCCAGGACAGGGGGCAAAGCCAGAATAGGGGTGGCACTGCCAGGACAGGTGACGCTGCCAGCTGAGGTGGCACTGCCAGGACAAGGGGGCACTGCCGGGACAGGTGACACTGCTAGCTGAAGTGGCACTGCCAGCTGCAGTGGCACTGCCGGGACAGGGGGGCACTGCCAGGTTGGGGTGACACTGCCAGGACAGGGTGACACTGCCAGGACAGGTGACACTGAGGGGACAGGTGACACTGCCAGGACAGGGTGACTCTGCCAGCTGCGGTGACACTGCCGGGACAGGGGGGCACTGCCAGGTTGGGGTGGCACTGCCAGGACAGGGTGGCACTGCCAGGACAGGGGACACTGCCAGATTGAGGTGACACTGCCAGCTGCTGTGGCACTGCCAGGACAGGGTGACACTGCCAGGACAGGTGACACTGAGGGGACAGGGGACACTGCCAGCTGAGGGGACACTGCCAGCTGAGGGGACACTGCCAGCTGCGGTGGCACTGCCGGGACAGGGGGGCACTGCCAGGTTGGGGTGACACTGCCAGGTTGGGGTGGCACTGTCAGGACAGGGGGGCACTGCCAGGACAGGGGTGGCACTGCCAGGACAGGGTGACACTGCCAGCTGCGGTGGCACTGCTGGGACAGGGTGACACTGCCAGCTGAGGTGACACTGCCAGCTGAGGTGACACTGCCAGGACAGGGTGACACTGCCAGCTGCGGTGGCACTGCCGGGACAGGTGACACTGCCAGCTGCGGTGGCACTGCCGGGACAGGTGACACTGCCAGCTGCGGTGGCACTGAGGGGACAGGGGACACTGCCAGCTGCGGTGGCACTGAGGGGACAGGGGACACTGCCAGCTGCGGTGGCACTGAGGGGACAGGGGACACTGCCAGCTGCGGTGGCACTGCCGGGACATGGCCGGGTGCCGCCTGTGGCTGCTGCTGGCGCTGCTGGCCGGGCGCTGGGCGCGGCCGGGCCGGGCCGGGCACTGCCAGGCCGGGGAGCTCCGGCCCGTGTGGGGAGATGGCACCAAGTGCTGCCCCAGGTGCACCTGGAGGGGACGTGAGTGCTGTGCGGAAAGGGCGTGTAAACGGGGTGTAAACAGGGTGTAAACGGGGTGTAAACGGGGTGTAAATGGGGTGTGCTGGGTGTACCTTGGGTGTAAACTGGGTGTAAATGAGGTGTGCTGGGTGTACCTTGGGTGTAAACTGGGTGTAAACGGGGTGTGCTGGGTGTAACTTGGGTGTAAACGGGGTGTAAATGGGGTGTGCTGGGCGTAACTTGGGTGTAAACGGGGTGTAAATGGGGTGTGCTGGGCGTAACTTGGGTGTAAACTGGGTGTAAATGGGGTGTGCTGGGTGTAACTTGGGTGTAAACGGGGTGTAAATGGGGTGTGCTGGGTGTAAATTGGGTGTGCTGGGTGTAACTTGGGTGTAAACGGGGTGTAAATTGGGTGTGCTGTGTGTAACTTGGGTGTAAATTGTGGGTAATTGTGCGTCCTGTGTGTAAATTGGGTGTAAACTGTGGGTAATTGTGTGTGGTGTGTGTAAATTGTGCGCAATTGGGTGTGCTGTGCAGAAATTGCGTGTAAACTGTGTGTAAATTGTGTGTAACTGTATGTGATGTGTGTAAATTGTGTGTAACTTTATGTGATGTGTGTAAATTGTGTGTAAATCGTGTGTAATTGTGTAAGGTGTGTAAATTGGGGGTAAATGGGGGTAATTCTGTGTAACCTGTGTGTAAATGGGGGTGAATTGTGGATAAATGGGGGAATTGTGTGTAAATTGTGTGTAAATGGGGGTAATTCTGTGTAACCTGTGTGTAAATGGGGTAAATGAAGGGAATAGTGTGTAAACTGTGAGTAAATGGGGGTAATTATGTGTGATGTGGTAAATTGTGTGTAAATGCAGGTGAATTGTGTAAATTGTGTGTAAATGGAGGCAAATGGGGGTAAAGTGTGTGTAATTGTATGAGACGTGTGTAAATTGTGGGTAAATTGTGTGTAATTGTGTGAGGTGTGTAAATTGTGGGTAAATTGTGGGTAATTGTATGAGACGTGTGTAAATTGTGGGTAAATTGTGTGTAATTGTGTGAGGTGTGTAAATTGTGGGTAAATTGTGGGTAATTGTATGAGACGTGTGTAAATTGTGGGTAAATTGTGGGTAAATGGGGGGAATTATGTGTAACTTGTGTGTAAATGTGGGTAATTCTGTGTAACTTGTGTGTAAATGGGGGTGAATGGGGAGAATTGTGTGTAATTGTGTGTAAATGGGGGTAAACTGTGTGTAATTGTATGTGATGTGTGTAAATTGTGTGTAAATTGTGTGTAAATTGTGTGTAATTGTATGTGATGTGTGTAACCTGTGTGTAACCTGTGTGTAAATGGGGCCTTTTCCCTGGGAACGGGAATTCCTTTGGAAGGGGAATCCCTTTGGAACGGGAATGGGAATTCCTTTGGAAGGGGAACGAGAATCCCTTTGGAATGGGAATCCCTTTGGAAGGGGAATCCCTTTGGAACGGGAATTCCTTTGGAACGGGAATGAGAATCCCTTTGGAATGGGAATTCCTTTGGAATGGGAACGGGAATTCCTTTGGAAGGGGAATCCCTCTGGAAGGGGAATCCCTTTGGAATGGGAATCCCGGCCTGTGGGCCCAGCGGCGTTAACCCCTTCCCCGCCGCAGGAACGCCGGCGCCCTGCGAGGCGGCGCAGGACCACGACTGCAAATGTCCCCCGGGGCACGGCTGCGCCGACGAGCCCTGCCAGTTCTGCAGGGCCCTGCCCCGCTGCCCGCCCGGCTGGGAGCCCAGCAGGATCGGTAACGGGATCGGGATTTGGGATCGGGAATGGGATCGGGATCGGGAATGGGATTTGGGATCGGGAATGGGGCAGGGAATGGGGCAGGGAATGGGGCAGGCACTGCCAGTTCTGCAGGGCCCTGCCCCGCTGCCCGCCCGGCTGGGAGCCCAGCAGGATCGGTAACCGGATCGGGAATGGGATCGGGATCGGGAATGGGATCTGGGATCGGGAATGGGGCAGGGAATGGGGCAGGGAATGGGGCAGGCACTGCCAGTTCTGCAGGGCCCTGCCCCGCTGCCCGCCCGGCTGGGACAGGGAATGGGAATAGGGATGGGAACAGGACAGGGAACGGGACAGGGAATGGGAATAGGGATGGGAACAGGACAGGGAACGGGACAGGGAATGGGAATAGGGATGGGAACAGGACAGGGAACGGGACAGGGAATGGGAATAGGGATGGGAACAGGACAGGGATGGGTCAGGGAACGGGACAGGGAACGGGGCCGGCCCTGGCTGTGCTGCCAGCAGCTGTCCCGGAATTTGGGATCTCAGCCATTCCCACCCTTTTTCCCGGCAGGAAGAGTGAATTTCCAGTTTGAGTGCAAACCCTGCGAGAACGGCACCTACTCCAGCAGCAGGAGGAGCTGGTGCCGCAACTGGACCGAGTACGGGGCAGCCAATAATCAATGATCAGTAATCAATAATCAAGAATTGAGAATTATTGCTTTCCTTCTTCGAAAACAGAAATAATAATAATAATAATAATAATAATAATAATAATAATAATAATAATAATAAGGATAAGAATGGCCTGAGTATGGGTTTATTGATAGTCCCCTTATTTGAAAATAATAGTAATAATAATAATAATAATAATAATAATAATAATAATAATAATAATAATAATAATAATAATAATAATAATATAATAATACCAAAATTGGTGTTTCCCCCCCCGCATTGAAATTAGGAATAAAATTAAGGAATAAAATTAAGAAGCATATAATAATAATAATAATAATAATAATAATAATAATAATAATAATAATAATAGTAATAATAATATAATATCAATTAATATTGAAATATCAGTGAAGATATTCAATACTACCATTAAGAAATCAAATGAAATCCAAAAGGATCATCATGAGATTAACTGATGATTTTTTGAATTAAGCAACACCTGGCATTTCGTTTAGTCTCGAGGCAGAGTTTAAGCCGAACTCCCAGCTTAAACCCGCCTAAAATCAAAGTTAAGATTGCTGGAAAAATGATTCCAAACAGGGAAATCCATGGAAAAGCGCGGGGAAGAGCCCAAAGCTCCCCTGCCCCGGCCCAGGAGGGGCAAAGGCTCGGGAGGAGCGGAGGGGAGGGGGAGAGGGAGGAGGGGGAGAGGGAGGAAGGGGAGAGGGAGGAGGGGGAGAGGGAGGAGGAGGAGAGGGAGGAGGGGGAGAGGGAGGAGGGGGAGAGGGAGGAAGGGGAGAGGGAGGAAGGGGAGAGGGAGGAAGGGGAGAGGGAGGAGGGGGAGAGGGAGGAAGGGGAGAGGGAAGAGGGGGGAGAGGGAGGAGGAGGAGAGGGAGGAGGGGGAGAGGGAGGAGGGCGGGCTGGGAATTGCGGCGATGCCGAATCCCGTCCTCTGCAGCTGCGAGAGCAGCGGTTTCGTCACGCTGCGGGAGGGGAGCAGCACCCACAACGCCGTGTGCGGCCTGCCCGGCGCGGGCCCGCAGCCAGGTACCCCCGGCCGGGCCAAAGCCCCTTCTCCCGCTTCGTGGGAATGCTCGTGGGAAGCTGCTGCTGCTCCCTGGAACATCGCTCCTGTCTCCTTCTCCTGTTGGCTCTTCCTTTTCCTCTTCCCTTTCCCATTTCCTCTTCCCTTCCCTCTTCCTCTTCCCTTCCCTCTTCCTCTTCCCTCTTTTTTCCCTTTCCTCTTCCTCATCCCATTTCCTCTTTCCCATTTCCTCTTCCCTCTCTTTTCCCTCTTTTTTCCTTTTCCTCTTTCCCTTCCATCTTCCCTTTCCTCGTCCTCATCCCATTTCCTCTTTTCTTTTCCACTTCCCTCTCTTTTCCTCCTTTTCCTCCTTCTCCTCCTCCTCCTCCTCTCTTTTCACTTCCTTCCCTGCTCCCTTTCTTTTCCTTTCCCTCCTCCCTTTTCTTTTCTCCCTTTCCCTTTTCCCTCCTCCCTTTTCCCTTTCCCTCCTCCCTTTTCCCTTTCTTTTCTCCCTTTTCCCTCCTCCATTTCCCCTTTCCCCTTTATTTTCCCCCTTCTCCCTCCTCCTTTCCCCCTTCTCCCTCCTCCTTTCCCCCTTCTCCCTTTTCCCTCCTCTCTTTCCCCTTCTCCCTTTTCCCTTCTCCCTTTTCCCTGCTCCCTTTTCCCTTTCTTTTCCCCCTTTTCCCTCCTCCCTTTCCCCTTTTCCCTTTCTTTTCCCCCTTTTCCCTGCCCCCTTTTCCCTCCTCCTTTCCCCCTTTCCCCTTCTCCCTTTCCCCTTTTCCCTTTCTCCCTTTCCCTTTCCCCCATTCCCATCCCACTCCACAATTCCCTCCCCTCCGAGCCTCTCCCACCTCCCCTCTTTCCCACAGAGCCCCCCCAAAAACCCATCCCTGAACTGCCCTGGAGGATCTCCCTGCCCTGGGAGAGCTCCCAGCGGCGCCATTCCTGCGTTTCTAATTAACTTTCGTTAATTGCAGCGCGGCCGCCGCCGGAGCTCCGCTCCAGCCCCGCGCTGGCCGCGCTGGCGGCCGCGGCCGCGTTCGGGCTCGTGCTGCTCTCGCTGCTGCTGCACCTCCGCGTCTGGAGCCTGCGGCGGGACGGGAGAGCGCGGCCCGCGGGTCAGCGGCAGGGAATGGCTGGGAATTCCGGGAATGGCTGGGGAAAATCCGGGAATGGCTGGGAAAAAAATCCGGGAATGGACGGGATAAAATCCGGGAATGGACGGGAGAGCGCGGCCCGCGGGTCAGCGGCAGGGAATGGCTGGGAATTCCGGGAATGGCTGGGAAAAAAATCCGGGAATGGCTGGGAAAAAAATCCGGGAATGGCTGGGATAATATCCGGGAATGGACGGGATAAAATCCGGGAATGGACGGGAGAGCGCGGCCCGCGGGTCAGCGGGCTGGGAATGGCTGGGAATTCCGGGAATGGCTGGGAAAAAAATCCGGGAATGGCTGGGAAAAAAATCCGGGAATGGACGGGATAAAATCCGGGAATGGACGGGAGAAAATCCGGGAATGGACGGGATAAAATCCGGGAATGGACGGGAGAGCGCGGCCCGCGGGTCAGCGGCAGGGAATGGCTGGGAATTCCGGGAATGGCTGGGGAAAATCCGGGAATGGCTGGGATAAAATCCCGGAATGGCTGGGGATTCCGGGAATGGACGGGATAAAATCCGGGAATGGCTGGGATAAAATCCGGGAATGGCTGGGGATTCCGGGAATGGACGGGATAAAATCCGGGAATGGAGGGGAGAGCGCGGCCCGCGGGTCAGCGGGAGGGAATGGCCGGGGAAAATCCGGGAATGGCCGGGATAAAATCCGGGAATGGACGGGATAAAATCCGGGAATGGACGGGATAAAATCCGGGAATGGCTGGGATAAAATCCGGGAATGGACGGGATAAAATCCGGGAATGGACGGGAGAGCGCGGCCCGCGGGTCAGCGGGAGGGAATGGCCGGGGAAAATCCGGGAATAGCTGGGATAAAATCTGGGAATGGACGGGAAAGCGCGGCCCGCGGGTCAGCGGGCTGGGAATGCCTGGGGAAAATCCGGGAATGGCTGGGAATTCCGGGAATGGACGGGATAAAATTCCCGGCATTCCCGGCTGAGTTTTCCTGCGTTTCCCTCGTTCCCAGACGCCGATCCCGGCCCCAGCTTCCCGCGGCCGCCGCCGCCCCCGGGCGAGGAATCCTACAGCATCCAATTCCCGGAGGAGGAGCACGGCGACAAATCCCAGGAGAAGCTTTCCATCCTCTCCCTGAAAGTGTACAGCGAGCTCCGATGAGGGATCCCAGAACGGGATCCCCCTCCGGGATCGCCGGGAATGGGGGGCGGGGCTGGAATTCCCAAAAAACCGGAGCAGCAGCAATGGGGCGGGGAGAGGCGGCGTTCCTCCGCGGGGGAAGGAGCGGCTTTGGGGCGGCTTTGGATCGGTATTCCCGAAAAAAAAAAAAAAAAAAAAAAAAGCTGGAATTCAGGGATAAATCCTGCTGCTGTTGGTTCAGGAGGACGGGAGCAGGGATTTCCCGGGATATCCTGATTTCCAGGAGTGGGAGTGGCGGCCACAGCTCCTGCTTTTCCCACATCTCCTTTTCCCGAATCTCCTTTCCCCGCATTCCTGCTTTTCCCACCTCTCCTGCTTTTCCCAAATCTCCTTTTCCCACCTCTGCTTTTCCCACATTTCCTGCTTTTCCCACATCTCCTTTTCCCAAATCTCCTTTTCCCACATTCCTGCTTTTCCCACCTCTTCTGCTTTTCCCACCTCTCCTGCTTTTCCCAAATCTCCTTTTCCCACCACTCCAGCTTTTCCCAGATCTCCTTTTCCCACCTCTCCAGCTTTTCCCAGATCTCCTTTTCCCACATTCCTGCTTTTCCCACCTCTCCTGCTTTTCCCACCTCTCCTGCTTTTCCCTCGGTTTTCCAGCGGCCCCGGCTGGGTCATTCCCAACCCCATCCCTGCTCCCACCCAAAGATTCCCTTGGGAAGCTCCTCCTGTGCCACAGGGATTTTCCTGTGCGGCTTCTTCCAAGGAAAACCGGGGAAAAAAAAGGGAGTGGAGCTCATCCAGGGGATGGTCAGAGCTCTGGAAAAACGGGAAAAAAAAATCCTGGAGAACGCTCCCAGGTGGGATTTGGGCATTTCTGATCCCTGCGGGCCCTTCCCGCTGAGGATATTCCAAGATTTTTGATGTAATTCCAGCAGGTTTGGGAAGTTTTTTTGGGCTGACTCCCTGTGGAGATGGCAGCGCCAACATCTGTATTGATAATTATGGATAATTACAGATAATTAGGGATAATTATGGATAATCCAGGACCAGCCGCTCGTGGAAATCCATGGAAATTCCCGGGATTTCAGAGGAATTGCACGTGGATTTAAACCTCTCCTGGATGATCCCTGGATTCTGGCCTGGGAGCTCTGGGAATGTTCCCCTGGACAAGGATTGGGAAAGGAAAAAAAGGGGGGGAAGAAAAAAAATCCCGTTTTTGGGGCATCAAAATTCCTCCCTCCAGGAGCAGAGATCCGGATCCGGGATTGGGAACAACATCCCAAAAAAAAGCCACGGAATTCCACCCAAAGCTCGGCTTTATTCCCGCCCAAAGCTCGGCTTTATTTCCACCCAAAGCTCGGCTTTATTCCCACCCTAACTCGGCTTTATTCCCGCCCAAAGCTCGGCTTTATTCCCACCCAAAGCTCGGCTTTATTCCCACCCAAAGCTCGGCTTTATTTCCACCCAAACTCGGCTTTATTCCCGCCCAAAGCTCGGCTTTATTCCCACCCAAAGCTCGGCTTTGTTTCCACCCAAACTCGGCTTTATTCCCACCCAAACTCGGCTTTGTTTCCCCTTTTCCCAAGCCTTTGGGAGCAGAGCGGCAGCAGAGGGAGCTCTGGAGAGGCTGGAAAAGGGAATTCCAGAGGGGACAGGGGAGGGAATTCACCAACATTCCCTGGATAATTCCCTGGATGAATCCCTGGAGAATTCCATGGATAAATCTCTGGATAAATCCCTGGATAAATCCCTGGATAAATCCCTGGAGAATTCCCTGGATAAATTCCTGGAGAATTCCCTGGATAAATCCCTGGATCATTCCCTGGAGAATTCCCTGGATAAATCCCTGGAGAATTCCCTGGATAAATCTCTGGATGAATCTCTGGATAAATCCCTGGGTCATTCCCTGGATAAATCCCAGGATAATTCCCTGGAGAATTCCCTGCATAAATCCCTGGAGAATTCCCTGCATAAATCTCTGGATAAATCCCTGGAGAATTCCGTGGGTCATTCCCTGGATAAATCCCTGGATAAATCCCAGGATAATTCCCTGAATAAATCCCTGGGTCATTCCCTGGATAAATCCCTGGGTAATTCCCTGATAATTCCCTGGAGAATTCCCTGGAGAATTCCCAAAGTTTTGGAGCCCAGAGGGATCAGAGGCTGCTTTTATGGCCGGAGAGAGGAAATCTGGGAATTGTTTCCCTTTTTCCATCCAAGGCCCCCGGAAGAAGCCGGATCTGCTCCTGCAATCCCTGAAAACGGAATTTTGCCAGGAATTCTCCCTCTCAAGGGAATTCCCCCACACTTCCACCAGGACAAAAGTGCCCAAAATTCCTCAAATTAACGGGAAAATTCCTCAATTCTCCTGATAAAAGAAATTCATGGGGCTTTTCTGCACATTTCTGCCAAAAAAGGGGGACAAAAATCCCCAAAGGAATTCCAGCTGTGAAATCCCAGGAATTCTCCCTCTCAAGGGATTTATGGGGGGAGGGATGGGCCCCAATCCAGGGATTTATGGGGGGGGGGGGATGGACCCCAAATCCAGGGATTTATGGGGGGATGGGCCCCAAATCCAGGGATTTATGGGGGGATGGGCCCCAATCCAGGGAT